>NW_019525442.1:1289243-1309243 GCF_002814215.2 Seriola lalandi dorsalis | reverse complement strand
CAACCTCTAATTTGTGGATGTCCCTCTCCAACCAATGTTTGGTTTGAAGTTCAATGATAGAAAAAAAAAATAAATATCTTTTGTTTTTTTTAGCTGTTGAAAAGGATGTTTGGTCATACAAGGCCAGAGATATGATAGCACAGAAAGCTGTAACCACAGAAGAAAGCTAAAAAACAAAAATGCAGGTGATGGATATTATTACAGTACAGTTGCTAAACAGAGACAATATTTCCAAAATCAATATCTGTGGAAGGCAATGAATACTGTTGTGTTCACACTCTAGCAGCACCCACATATGAAGAATATGTAGCACATATATATATTTATAGCACAGGTGCAAAATGTACCTACATCAGACTTGGATACAAGTAATAGTGATCTTGGATGGGACTTTTTTTTTCATATCTTTGAGCAGGCAACTGTAGGCAGCAAGCTTCTTTAAACATTAACAAAAAAACTACAGTGAATCTAGTGAATCTTTGAACATTTTATGTTCAACAATAGATATTCAGGAGACGACATCTCCTTGGTAGTAAATTTTGGTACATATCATAACAGCTTTCCTCATTATACCTCTGCTATTCTGACACAGTCAAGAAGTCAAATCAGGTGAAGCTGATTTTTTTAAGGTGCACTGTATGATATATATCCCATTTGTGATCTACAAAATGTAAAATGTTGTTGTACCTTTTGTCTGATCCTCAACTTTTTTATTTTCTGTCATTAGAAAGCTGACACTGCTGACAGGTCGAATGTGTGTGTTGTTCCTCAGATAGACAGCTGCTCTGTGGTTATTCCATATGCCAGCTGCCTTGAGGGAGAGCACCAGAGCCATCGAGGTTCATAAATTCATAAAGTTTCTGCTGTATTCCTTTAGCACTTTCCTTTGAAGTGTATGTGTGTTTTTTTTTTCCTTTTATTTCATTTTGCAGACGCTATTGTAAAACATTTTACTCTAGTTATATTGGCAGAATGAAATGTGTGTTCTTGATGAGGAGGCTTATTCCAAAGTTGAGAGTATGGGCAAACACACACACATACATATACACACATACATGCACTCTTATATACTCATTACAGGGCACCTGCAGAACTAATTAGTGCTGACAGCTCACTCACTTTCTCTCTCAAAGAAACACTCACATACTCTCACACACAGCAGCATCAATCACAAATGGAAGTGTTTTTCATTTCCATTAATTTGGCTCTGGATTAAAGCTGACCCATTTTTGCCAGTGGAACTTGCTTTGGACAGGAGAGATGGGGGAATGAGGACAAACCAGATTAATGGTTATTATACACCTACATAAAAGTACTGATGTACCTGCAGGGCCTCTCTGACAACAGGTTCACTTCTTCTGAGTTTTCTGTCCAAAATCAAACATAGAAAAAAAGTGTAGCCTGAAGAAATAATTTGTGGAATATTTATTTAAATAAAGGTTATGTTATTTATGTCTATGATTAATATAAACATGATATGTCCTGAAGCAATGCATTGAAACGCCCTGAAAGGAACTTAAATACTCTGCTTCAATCACTACAGTTTATATTTTCTACTTTTCAATATACACTAGCAAAGTCATATTTGTACAAAATGCACACAGGTTTCTCTTTGCCTGCCTGCACCCATTTTGTATTTTGCTGACCCTTTAAACTTGGCTGCGTCATTGTCATATAAATGCAGTATTTAGAGCAAGGATCAAGTTGCACAGTGTAATTTTGGTGTCAAGGATTACAGCGATTTATGATTGCCCCAGCTGCCTGACCAGAACCTCATTTCTCAATTGCAGGTCCTTTCAGACGAGTGTTTTTAAGTGTGAAAGGGTTATTCATTGATGTACGTGTTTCTCAGTACGCTAAGGGCCACTGTGATACAGTCCGTTTCAAAGGTGAAACAATGTTTTAAAAAAATAGCTCAAAAGTGTCACTGACCTTGAAGATCTTTACTAAATACCAATCAAGTGAAACACACAACAGAAACGGTTTCTCAGACTGCGATATATTAAAACAGCCTGTGGAGAGCAAACAGGTAACCATGATCTCAATTAAAGACTCTTGAAAGTGACTGCACTTGGCATGGAAATAGTATGAATATTATTTGATACTGAAATTTGTGTTCTGTATGGATCGCACCGTCACCTCAGAGGAACTGAAAAGTTGTCTCAGTCTTCTGACTTTTAGTCTAGGAAAGCTTGGTACAGAGTGTTACCGTCCTGGCCTTCACACAGACTAGGGGTTTTCAAACTGTCTTGTAGACCTATATTTTCAAAAGAAACTATCCTTCAACCTGAAACAGAATTTACATCCATATGACCCAAAATAAGAAAACCTATGCTCTTTTTATTGACGACCCTGTTGTATGAGCCTCCTCTTTCCATTGAAATAAACAGGTACATCCCAATGGATGCATCACTTCTTGTCAATATGCAAATAAGGTGAAGACAGCATTGTAAAGGAATAATTAGATAGTTAAGACATGGAGGTGCAATTTTTCATTAGAAATGCATGCCTGATGTTTTGCACATTTGAAAGTATAATGGAACTATATTTTTTCATGATATTGGAAGACTATATAAACATGACAGTGTCAGTACCTTCAAAAACTAATCAAGTCCACAATCCCCCACACCCTTTTTGTTTTGACCCAGTGCTTGAAATGTGTTGACCTAAATAGCACAGCCACTGGCATAAGAGAGATTTCAGTGGCGGGGATCCATCAGGGCCTGCTAGGCCTTCAGAGAAGGCTAAATATAGCAACATTTTAAATATAATATTTAATCTCTTTCATTTAATATCACTCTAATTTTATAATTATTCCCTCATAATTTTAATTTTAGCCTCATTTTCTATTTTATTACTTTTCCTTCAGGAAAGAAAGGGTTACTGTCCTAAAACCATGAAAATAGAGTTATCCAATCAGATTTTCTTTTCATTTTTTTAGCTGGCTCACTTGTTGGTTAGGACTTCAGAACTGGGAGAGAATGCCTAAAGCCCCTAAAGCTGTGTGTTTGTTTAGAAAGTGGAACGTGAATTAACCAATCAAAGTTTGATTTATAGTGGGTGGGACCAAAAATTATTAACCTTCTAATTTGTAGGCAGCAAACTAACGACAACAAGCCTACTCAAAGCCCCCCAGCCGGAACTTGAAAAAAGTTTTTATGTTGAAAGAAGTGAAGAAGAAGAAGTTGCCTGACAGTCTGAAATGGACTTTATATGACAATATTCACTCTATTCACACTAAAAATTCTTTTGATTCTTTTGAGTGGTGGACCGTTACGGGCTAAAGGAATATAAATAATCAAGGAAGGCACAGACAGTCGGACTTCACTACTGCTTCAAAGGCAGGGAGTTGCAACCGTTTTGCCTTCTTGCTGGTAAATCTGAATAACTTATACTTTTGTACTCATGGTTTGTGTAAAATGAACTTAACAGTTGAATTGTGGAGAATCTATCTGACCTTACTATGTGTAGTATGTCAATATTGATAAAAGTTCAAGCATTTTATCTTTATGAATGTTGCTAGGCTGCTTTGCATGAGCTTTAAACTGGTTGCTCCCTCTGTTTAAGATTCACGTTGAAAAATAGCAAAAACAATGAAATTATTGGCCCAGACCCATGTGAGTATTCACACCAGGGGTTGAGTTGAAGGCCCAGCTCTAATACTGAAGGCTCACCACTGGATTTATGGCTTGTTTAAGCCTCCTATAATACCTAAAGCGGTGCCACCAAACTGTGCTTCACTTATTTTGGGTTCATAAAGTGCTTTGTTTCTTGGTTTTTAATTGGTTTTTGGTTAGTTGGCAGAAGGGGAAATAAGCCCAAAAAAAGCATCAAGTCTTAAAATTGAAGACTAGGATGACAAGACTTGACAATGATTAACCTTAAAGACCATGAAAGTACATTGTGTTCACCAAAGGAAAACAATTTCCTTCTAGTTATCACTTCAAATGTAGTGCTTGTTACACAGCATCTGAACTCACCATCTGCCCCCAAAACGCTTTTACCATGTTGATATTTGAGGGGTTGCAATGCCTGCAACTTTCTGTAATAATTAACACTTAATGCAGTGATTGACTAGATGTGTGGAGGTGAGAAAGTTGGTAGGATTTGAATTTGTCTCTCAAGTTATGTCTTTTCTTTCTTCACACAACTACTATTACTAGAAAAGATGATTACAGCCAGGTAAAAACTCAGAAAGGGTTCAGTTTTGTAGTTCTTATACATTGTATGCTCTGCTGGCTCTCTTTTTCTTTTTGAACTGTACATAAATAATATCGGTGCAAATAAACAGTCTCATATTTTGGTTTGCAATTTTAAACCAGCCTTCACGAGCAAAATGTAGATGGTGTATGTCCTAGTAGGAGAAAGCATAAGTACAAGAGAGGTTATATGTCATGCCAGAGTGTTTGCATGCATACACTTGTATGTGTATCTCTATGAATAGATGTGTGTATAGAGTATGTGCGTGTGTATTTGTTTACTTGGCACTGGCAACCAGACCCCAGACTTTCTCTGTCTCCACTAACATCTGGCCTCTCACATACTTTGCCTGGAGGGAGACACGCACACACACACACGCAGCCACATGCAGACTCAGACTGAGTCATCCACTCTGTCTTATAAATGCCCACTCACTTAAACACAGACTTTGTCACTAATTTAGTCTCACTCAGACACAAACATGTGCAGGTTGACTGGTGCTGCAGGCTGATAAATTTCTCCAGTTGGTGTTCCCAGCTCTTCAAGTGACTGATTGATCAATTGCAGTGCAGAATCGTTTGGTCGTACTGGGACTGACAAACTGCTATTATCACACTGGTAAAATCTCGGGCCTGGTACACAGGATATTGGTTCTTATCAGGCAGACATGTGAGTACCAC
This sequence comes from Seriola lalandi dorsalis, assembly GCF_002814215.2. NCBI lineage: Eukaryota > Metazoa > Chordata > Actinopteri > Carangiformes > Carangidae > Seriola > Seriola lalandi. The sequence goes on along the minus strand of NW_019525442.1, from coordinate 1,304,363 downwards.
TTACTGCTTCTGCTCTGTGTGAAACATCAAATAGCAGCTTCCTGATGAGTGACGGAGTACATGAGTATTAATGTCTCTGTCCAACATCATTCAACTCGGGAATCTACTGTTCCTTCTATCTCAGTAAAAATAGTTACAGCAATGGAGAATCTATTTTTGATGTTGTCTTGAGAGAAGACTAGAGCCCTCCGCATAGACCTACTGGATCGGCATGATGTCATGGCGACAATGTTTTTCTTGTTTTGCAACTGCAAGAAATTGACAATGGGGAAACACCAATATTCGCCAAAATGTTTCCTCTGATTTTCTCTGATGGATTAGCTGACTGACACACACACTGAGGGCTCAGTGTCCCTGCACTGCCCCAAGCATTCATGAGTGTATTGCATATTGCATATTGCATGTTGCACATGCGATGCTCCAAATGGACGCAGGTTACACGAGGCGCCCATCATGCGCACACAAACACGTATTAAAAGGAAGCATAGGCTATCGCCTGAAGAAGCAAGACCAATGATCGAGTCTGATTAAGGAGTGAGCAGATGCAGCAAGGAACAAGATTGAGTGACTGTGCTGAATTAGGACCAAGACAAGAGTGAGATCAATGCCAGTTTGAGAGAGAGAAGAACTATAGGCTCAAAAGAGAGACTGAGTCAAGACTAATGGTGCCTATTGTCTGTGGGATAACGACTATCTTAAAACTTCATTGCATGCTACACTTTGTGAGATGGGTTTAACAGTGGTTTCAGACCTAATGTGCAAGGGTGGATGTAAAGTTTCAGATGAGGAGCAGCACATAATACTTCAGTGCAGCTAACTAAAATGCTATTTAATATAGTAGAATGTTATTTTCCAACGCTAACCTTACACTGTTTTGTTTTTATTTTTTTTTCTGTTGTGTTTCTGATTCTTTACTCACTTTTTTAAAGTCACAGGACTGGAGAGTAAAATTATTGCCACCATATCTTTTGCATACCATCAATGACAAAATCCTGGTGGGCGCATGTTGCGGTGGTCAGTATGTACAAAATTCAATCTAGTCGAAAACTTGCCGCTAAACTTGGCAAACATTCAGCATAGCTGAATTTAGTGCTTGCCGCAATAGCACGCAGCTGCCTGAGAGAGTGCAGTCGCTTTCTCCATCAGAAATAATGACTTTCTTCTGTGCAGTGGTGAACAAGCATTTTTGATGCGAAAGCCTTGTAATAATTTGGCAATCACATCACATCAAGGCATGTCATATGGTGTGATCAAAGCCTGGTGAGCCATATCCCTGTCATCAACTTGTGTCATTCCTCTGCACTGCTCTCATGTTTTGAAAAACACTAACCACACTGAGCATAAAGCTGGCACTTCTATGCATCAACAAAAAACTCAAAATAAGAAGAGGAGGGGATTGTAAAGCTGGTTCTGATCTGGGAACAGAGGACAACATGACATCTCAATTTTGCCAAGTCAGTTTTAAGGTACATGTTTTTTAGCCATTGAGTTGCACTAAGACTCGACAGGGTATCCTTTGTCATTTCATGTCGCATTCTGATTGGTTGGTTTGCAGACATGGGTTGCAGCAAATTTCTGCACTTTTTTGATGTAAGGTCTTTTTCGGTCATTGAACTTCGTTGGTTGACATGTCTCACAGGCTCTGTCCACAAGTACTAGGATATTTAAATGTTTTGTTTTGGCCTATTGTCCACACTCAAACGCCTTTTGCAAAACTCCGGCCAGGGTGGTTTTTAGTGTTCTTGTGGATAACGTGGAGAAAACAGGTTTTTGTCTTGTAACGACATTGTTGTTCAGGCTTCTGTTCGGCCAATATGGCTTAATAGTTAGCGTTATATCACTGCCATTTGATTTGACATTTTGTCTATAGCTGTTTATTCTTGGTGGGCCTTTGCTGTTGTTTTTTGTTGTTGTTTTTTTCTCTCCTGCCGGGAAATATTTCTCTTTAAAATTTATAATTCTCTTGTTTTGTTTTCACCAGACTGCATGGGCTGCAGAGAGACTGTAAAATTACTCAGGGAAAGATCTTGGAAGGGCTTCCTCTTTTTCCAGCAGTCTTTTTCATTTTCATGCCAATGGGAAAGCCAATGATTTGCCTGGTGGCGATCATCTCCAAGATGCATATGGAAACTATGGCAATGGCAGAGCATGACGACATACTGTAAGATCAGATGAGATCAGATTAGGCTGAAGCAGGAAGGGAGGGAGAGGAGTCGCACAATAAGTGAGGGAGATTAAGTTTCTGATGGTGTAATTCTTCCCCAAATGCTTCAGAAAGATGTATAGGCCAGAATTACATCGAGGCTAATGATTCAAAATTCAAGAACTTTATTTTCTATGTCAAGAAATACATTTGCATATGAATTCTGTTATAGTTCCCTCAGTCAGGCTATTTAGTCACAAATAGTATAATACACATAATACATCAATAATGATAGAAAGCTACTAGATAAATAAAACCGGCGTTGCACCTGATGTTAATTGTACAATAGGAGAATCTGTACCCAGGGCGTTTAGGAGTGTTGGCTGGGGGAAGGGTGTTTTACTCCAGCCTGGATTTCCTTTGCCATCAGTCTAATTGCCGCTGGACAAAAGCTGTTGTGAAAGTGCTTAGTGTGAGCTCTTATGCTCTCCAGCCGGTGGTTTCTCCATCCAAACAGAGAATAAGGGAGTATCTGGAGGGGAGATGATTGCCCATGATCCTCTCTGCGGTCTTTATGATCCTCTGGAGGGCTTTCCTCTTCCTTAGAGTGTGATGTTCCCAAACCAGACAGTGAGGACGCTCTGTAGGTTTGAGTGAGGGACTGACGGCTAAGGCCGGCCTTCCTCAGGAACCTGATGAAATGAAGCTGCTGCTGTGCTTTCTTAACAGTGACTGGCTGAGGTGTTTACTGACCAGCTCAAACTGTTAGTGATGTGTAGGCCCAGGAGTTTGAAGCTGTCAGCCTGCTCCACTTTAGTGCTTTTATTATCCAGGGGCTGTAGAGGGGAGGCTCTCTTCCTCTCTTCCAGTACGAGCTGCATTCGTCTCCACAGATGACCGTCTACCAGCTGCCTGTAGTGGGATTCCTTTTCTTCCTCAGAATGGTGATCCATTAGCAAACTAGAATACATAACTTCATGAGTGGATAGGCAGTGGTATATGTAAAGTGAAAGAGTCTGGGGCTGAGACAACAGCCCTGCGGTGATCCTGTGTTAATGTTCAGCTCAGCTGATATCTACCTTCATGACCTGAGGTCTAGCCCTTAGAAAATCTAAGATCCATTTGCAGATGGAGTGAGGGAGTCTGAGGTCTGACAGCTTTGAAATCAACTTAGATGGCTGGATGTAATGTTTTTACATCACATTATTACATTACCTCTCAACATCATAGATGGTATATCGTCTTTTTTTTGTTACTGTATCTTGCACAGTTGTGACACTATCATACTGACGTGTCCGCAGACATTTTAACACCTGCCATTGAGCTCAAAACCATCTCTGTTCCAGTTCCTGCTACAGTGGGTGTCTCCAGGTCCACATTTTGCCGTGATGACACACACACACACACACACACACACACACACACACACACACACACACACACATACACACACACACAGGGTGAAAACTTAAATAGATAAACTTAATGAACATAACCATCAACTGTAAATTTAGATGAGAGAAATTAGTTTTACACTTAATTAAAGTTGTTCAATAGTAGCCGCTTCACATCCTGTGTATCACATATTTTCCTCCCAGCAGCTGTGCAAATGATTCTGAGGCACAAATCATTTATTTATGTCCTGCTTTTAGTTATTAATATAGCTGCTGTTCACTTTTGTTAAATATTTAGGATTATTATTAATATATCTTCATTTGTCTGTTGTATTAATTATCAGAACCTTATTTATGCAACTCACATTATTTTAAACAACAACCACATCCTGCATGAGGAACTTGTGATGAAAACAACAAAATGGCTAATATCTGTAGCTGTATACTACGACACTATGAACTGACTTTGGACTAGAATGGTGGGGCTTTGGGTGGGTGGGGGGGGGCAGCTGCCTCTTAGCTGCTTGCCCTTTACAGCTCATGAATTTTTAGACTTTCCTTTTTAGAGTTGTTCCTCATCTCCAGCTTTTTCTGCAGAACCAGTCGAGCATTACGCTGAATCCAAGATAGTCTCTGTGTAACCAAATTTTGAGACTAAATCTCTGCAGTCATTATCTAAACTGGTGTTGGCTTTGAAACATGCTGCCTGTCTCCTCGGCCCCTCTACCAGCTGAGCTGTCCAAAGATCTCTGGCCAGTTTTTGGGATTTATAATCCCATATAGTTGGCATCATCCCCACTAGCTTTGAAACCACTGTGGATAAACTGTTACTTAAGATACCTTAAGAAACACCTTGGAGCAGCACAGTCCATGTTGAACTGAGAAAGAGATTACTATAAAGGTTCTGAAAACCACTGGCATCCCTCTCACTCTGTGTTTGTTAGTTCCCTCAAGCACTTGAACGTCCAAGCTGTATGCCTATCTCTCTCTCTCTCTCTCTCTCTCTCTCTCTTTCTCCTCCTTTCTATTGCTCCCTTTCCTTTCTGGCTGCTGCCCTGGATTCCCAGCCTCCTCCTTACCTCTCACTCTCTATGTGTTTATTTCCTTCTTCTAGACATGTGAATGATGTGCTTGGTTTTGCCTTCTGTTCTGTAGTTTTTCCTCTTACCACGTCTTCATGGCGACAAAGAGGTTGTGTGGCTCAGGTCTTAAATGTTAGCGGCACCCAGAAGTTGCTCTATGTCCTCCCAGATCATACTCTTTATTCATGCAGTACAATCTCTAATGTTGACAGCCTGATTGTCCATACTGTAACTCTTCTTTGTTGCTCTATTCTGTGCACACAACATCTGTGGCATGTCTGTCTGTTCTGGAAGGAGGATCCCTCCTCTGTTGCTCTTCATGCTGTTTTGTCCATTTTCTTTCCTGTTTAAGGGTTTTTTTAGCCAGTTTGTCTTTGTCTGCTTCGGGGGTCTAAAGGACAGAGGGTGTTGTGATGCTGTACAGATTGATAAGTCCCTTGGCGCTGATTTGTGATTTCTGATATTTGGCTCTTTATACTTGGGTTTCGTTTTCAAGGTTCAAGGTTCACCCATTTTAAGTGAGACTTATAATGCCCTATTAATGACAATTTAACTGTGGGTCTATTCATGTTGACTATGTTGTATGTTGCATAACTAACCCCAGACGATGCTTTAAAAGGAAAACTAAATAATAGTTTACAGAAAGTTTTTTTAAATTTACAAATAATAATTAATTATAAAAATTGAAATGAAACAAAACATAGCAAATTTCACAAATTAGACCCATTCAAAATAAAAATTATCCTTATATAGTAATAGTAGAATAGTATAGTAATAATAATAGTAAACCAAATTATCTTTGATTTCCTTTGCCTTTAAGATTAAGCAAATCAATAAGTTAAAAAAAGCAAACAACACACAAAAATAAAAATAGAAAAACATTGCAGGTTCAGTCTCAGGCTTGAAATCTTTCTTTCACAAGCTGAGGCATAAAAAGGGCGAGGTGTAATGCGGACAGTGGGGTCTGTATGACAGCTCAACAAATGAATCACCTTCTGCAGGAAAATCACATTGATGTCTGGATGTCGCAGAGCGGCACGATGTGAGCACAACACCACAATGTGATGGTTTTTTTTTTTTAACATTTAATTAAATTAAAAAAATAACGACAAAATAGTTTGGTGACGTCTCTTACATGACTGTAATACATAAATCAGCTGTGATCCCTGGTGTCAATTGCACATTAATTAATTAAGGGAAACAATATGGATGGTTGCGTGTAATGTCACTGTAATCTGGCACGGCACTTCTCAAATCACAGGCTGCAGATTTATCAACATATGTCTCCTGCTGCCTCCAGATGGCTGCAGGGATTTGATGAACTGAAGGAGAAACTTTTTCGGTATAAAGTATTATAAAGCAGCTGCGGACAACAGATACTGTCAGATTCAATCACATTAATTATAATAAGAAATCAATGCAGGCTACCTTACCAGTGTTCCTGCTTTTACCACATTAAACACTATCTTCTACGCTGATTCGAACACATTTATTGGCTTGGAGTGTTTAATCTAAATAGTTGATTTATGTTTTACACATTATTCTGTTATTTCTGTGCATTTGCTGAGAGAATTTAGTTTGTTCTTGTTAAAGTGTCAGCAGAGTGATGCTTTTTGCTGTTTCAGAAATCGACGTGGGTCTGAGACGTCTATGTCTCAGCACAGCAACAACATCTCGCTTTGTACTGCTTCATCTGAATAAACCTCCCACCTGTGCACTGTGCACGCTGCACTTGGCACCGAACTACACACACAGGCAAAGTGAATTTCAACGTCAGGAAATTATCAGAGCGCTGCTTGCGCTTGTGGTTATAATCTGTAACTAGAGGCTTCTGTTTCTCACATTCAGACTGTCTCTCTCGCTTGCTCGTGCTCTCAACAAAATTCAGCAAGAGAAGTTATTCACCAAAAGCTTCAGCATAATATCTCTGTGACCGTTTTGGGAAAGGCTTACTCTCCCCCCGCCTTTTGTTATTTGCCGCCTATGGTGTGAATAAGTTCACAGATGTTTGACACATTTACAAAGTGGTCAAGTTTTGTAAGCAGAGCTTCCCCAAAGATACACATGGTCTGTAAGATAGACATTCAAGTTCTAACTATACAGCATCTTTTGAGCTGCTACAGCCAATGAAATTGGCTACATTGTTCAGTTGAGAGCTAAACAGCTGCTGCTAGCTTGGAGATCCAGATCAGACATCACACAGGTAAAATGTGCTTCACCATCTAACATATCAATCTGTATAAACCCAAGACCAGATGAGATTAAAGGTAGACAGAGATAAGCATGTTTTGGACACCCAGCATGGGTAGATGTTACATGTTACATCAGTTTACTTTAGGGTGACACAGAACATACATACAGGTAAAATGGTGACATTCAAGACAAAAAATTGTGTCAGAGATGATGACAGACAGACATAAATTAGCGTAAGTTAGAGCCCAGTGGCAAGCTAACGCCATGTTAACATTGCTGAGTTGCCAATTAAACTCAACTCTATTGACCTTTGATCTAATCTTTTCTCAGGTTTATTCAGATTATTAAAATATCCAAACTGCAGCTGTCTGACAGCATACTGTCACATGATTGACTGAACAACATAGCCAATTATGTTGGCTGTAGCAGCTCCAAAGATGCTGATTGGTCCCGCCATCTCCTTTTTATTGACTGTGATTCTTCATTAACCTCTGCTTATGAAACTAGACCATGTAGTAAACGTGAGCGTGCCCACACACACCTGCGCAACTATTTTTGCCTTTTGCCTTGTGAAGATGAGATTGCAAGCCTGAAACTGAAAATAGAGTTTGCGGGCAGAAAGCCAAGTCTGGAGTTTTGCTGTCATAGACAAGCTTTTAACATTTGCCCTGATCATCTGAGATTTGGGAGAGAAACGTGTAGTAATGGCTACAGCTACTGTTTTCCTCTGTTTGAAAATGACCTGGACTGCTGACATTGTTCTTTCCCTTCATTTCTCCCGCTCCACGGGTCTCTCTAGCTCTTGCAGTTTCTCTGTTGCTGTCTGCGAATCTGCCCACCCCCTACGTTTGTCCTCCTTCCCTGCTGCCAGTTATAGCAGATATCTCTGACTGACCACCTAGAGTGACCAATAAATGAAAGCAACTGAAACAAAAGGCACATTGTGTTTTGACTCATTTATTTGCCTCCAATAGTGTCTAGAACTTGTCTAAAGCATTGTGCTTCATAATCCTCAAAGCGCATACAAACTATTAGCACTGAAGTTTAATCTGGTCAGTTATGTTGAATAGAGCATTATATATCAATTTGTGCACTCAGCTGTTATGATTTGCCTTTCAGAGCTTTGACTTTAAGTTTTTAGTCCATCATGATGTCATGTCAATCAGAAAACAATGTTTTCATGTCATTTACTATTTAGAACTTTAATAGTTTTTCACTTTTAGTTTTTCCTATACAGGTGATTAACAACAATGGAAAGAGAACCAAACTTAGATTGAGTTAGTCACTGGCTGAGGAATACATCTCTCGAAAATGTCTCAAAAACTATTTACAAATGCAGATGATTTACAACAAATAGAAACACAATACACAAATGAAATGTTCACTGATTTAGACACTGTTGATGAAATACAGTACGGATGAAAAATGCATCTCTATCCCTGACCCTGACCCATCTATGTGTCTCTCTCTATCTTCCAATATCAGCTCCAGGGGCCTCTGAGGACAGAGTCTTATGCTCATATTGCTGGAGGAGGATTGTAGTTGAAGTGACCTGTACACTTTGATGTAGAGTTATTTATCTTTTTGTCTGTCCCCCGATGTGCAGGTGTGAGAGAGGTGCAGGGTGAGAAAAGGTTAAATACTAAGAATGTTCTGGAATAAAATTGTTCAGGTTCCCACACAACAGAGAGGAAAGAGAGCAGGAAAACGGGCTTCACAGTGAGTGAGTGGGTCTTTGTGTAACTGTGTATGCCGTTCAAATTGACCTGAACATTGTATAATAAGTGTGTTGGGGCATTACAGCGTGTGTATTAAATCTTTTTAGTTTTTTTAATTTATTTTTTCACATGTTTTTCACACAAGATTAACCATGGAATTTCAGGTTGAAAAAAAAAAAATACCATTGTATAATTTTTCTTTTGGTAAAAATTGAATTGAAAATTGAAACAGGTCAATTTGGCCCAAACACCACATAATAGTAAAAGGTTGTTTCAATAAAAGGTTGTTTCAGCATAGAAATATGAATGACAATAGCTGTAAAAAAACATGATTAGTTCCGAACAGAATTTCAAACGTGTTCAGTAATTTTAATTTCAAACAGTGAGTAAACAATCCAAATAAAATAAAAAATAAAAAATAAAAAACTTAAAATGGAGTTCAGAACAGAGTTACACTGGCAATAGCTGCTAAATAAGGTTGAATTCCAGTTATGCTTAATATAGCCTTCATGCACTGTGCTAACTAAATATCATAGCTTTTGCAGATACACAATCAGGTGTTCACATTCACATTTGCAGCTAGTAACAACTTTAAATTCCTCATTTCAATCATTTCCTCATTTCCATTCTAAGAACTGATGGATTTGGAAGAACTTGCCTTTTGACTTGCAAGACTCAGTCCAAAAGATAAAATAGTTCTGGTGTTTCACATAATGCTCCATAGAATGTACAACACTGAATTACATTACAAAAAGCACAGAGCAAAAGCAAGAATCTCACAGCGTGGAAATAATACAGGTGGACGGATACACAGATAGTCCAGATGGTGTACAGCGTGGTGATAGAGTTTGAACATAAAGGTCTCGATCTAGATCTTAACGTAATAGTCAGGACCTTAGATAGCAACCTACAGAATGGTCACAGTTGCACAATAATGTCTAGATCTCTACTTCCATATGTGAAAGTGATAGTTCGACCACGGTCAAGCAAACAAAGTTGGAGGTGGCTTCCCTAACAAGCGCAAACTAATGCGCTTGCATGGAGTTGACAGGTTTGTGCCATACTATAACTATATTTAGAGCTACAATAGTTATGATATTATAAATTAACTACAGGTGCCATTATTTTCAAAGGAAGCTGCAAACATTTTTGGTAGGTTGGCAGGGAGTGGGTGTTTGATACACAAACACTTCATTGTGGTAAATGAAGACCCTGGCTAAAAGCTTCAAGCTGCCACGATGTGTTCACTCTAAAAAGAAAAACTTGTGCCTTCTGGAGAAACTTCACAGTCACAGGATGTTTTTTCCTCATCACAGCAACTGTTAGAAAACCGCACATTGAGCTGTGTTTGCCTCGTTTTGTGCTTTGTCAGCAGGTGTGATTGATTGCTACCGTGTAACCAGCACTTAGCCATCCTAACAACAGGCTCAACTTGTTCCTCTTTTTAGTTTTAAATACTCTGCTCACCCACGCTGATGTTTTTATTTATTCAGGTTGTTTAGACCTCGTTTAATTCCAGATTGAGAACACATATTATTTTGTCTGATAATATAGTCACTGTTTCAGATTAGGTGAGAAATTGTCATTTTATCTTTGTTTAACTGGCAAGCTGATCATATTTTCATCCAGAACATTAGCTATAGCCTATTTAGCTAAGATAAACGTTAAGCTGTTTAGGATATCTTTAATAAAGATACAGGTTCTCAAAGATGCATGTGCAACATTGCAGGACAGAGATGGCATCCTAGGTGGTATTATACTGTACCTCAGGTGTACTGTGTGGATACTGGAGAAGTGTGGGACATCACAGCTGCGTGGAGGTGTGTGCCTCGCTGGAGAAGTTTTGCACAGATGTGTACTCCATACCTGTTTGTGGAAAGCTGGAAATGTGTTGTGTATGTGACATCACAGATTCGAATGTGACATGTTTTAAGTGTGACATTGCAGTTCTTTGTGGGTTTAGCAAGAGTCTGCACTGCTGTTGTACAAAGCAGCTTTTTGTGTGTGACTACAGTGGTGTGTGTCCGTGGATGAGCGTGTGCCATTATGCTTGTGTGGGCATGTGGTTAAAGCAGTGTATGGCATTTTAGGAGTGATCAATGTGCATGCATAGGTGTGTATGTGAGTTGGGGGGGAGGGTGGAGAGGGTGTTTCGGGAAAGTCCATGCATCACCACTAATGTTTGCGCTGCTTCTTTGCTTAGGTATAGATTATTATTCTTTCATGCTCTTGCTCATCCAAGTATACAGATTCATCTGGAGGCAGAGGAATCAATAAGACCCAAAAGCCTTAGGAAACAGTTACATAAGGACTACAGGAAGTAGACTCATGTCAAGAGTGACACAGAGAACATGTGTCTAAAAGGCAGTCTGTAGTGCTGCTAAATCATGACAAAAGAAACTAACTTTTCTGAGCAACACATCCTGTCAACAGGTGTATTATTTGAACCATTAGTTCCACTTAAACTGAAAAGTGGGGGGGGGGCACTGCTTTATCCAACAGGAACAATAAACAATACTGAGAAAAGTGGAAAACCAGTGAGAGATACAAAATAATATTAAAATGATAATTAATATTAGACATGTTACTACATTTCATTTCTGATCACTCTCAAATAAAGACAATTTTTTGAAAATTATAAAATCATATAGATCAAAACTAGGGAGATCAAGTGGGATTCAACTTCAAAAAACTAATTTAACTATATCTACAGTAAGCAAGACCAATTTAGTGTAGCTCACAGTGTGTAACAATTGCTAACTGTCATGCTTAATGATTGTTATTTTTATTTTTTTTATTCATTTATTTATTTGCATTTTTTTAATCATTCCAAGTGGAATTATACTGAGTGGTGACTGCTATGTCATTAGCTGTGTCCCAATTCAGGCGTCTCATCCTTCGAAGGCTGCATTTGAAGACTGAGTGCGTCACAGCGGCGCAACCAGGATGTCCCATTTCAAAGATGTGAAATGTGGCCTTTTTTCCCTGGACAACAAAGGCTCCCAAGGGTGGATCTTTCTAGGCCCAACTTATCCCAAGATTCATTGCACGTAATGAAAATAACATGGCAAGTATTGGGTTACCGTTCAGTTCAACCGCTAATGGTACAACTGTTAAAAACAAGGGCCTCAAAACCTTAAGTTTTTGCAAGAAAAAAAAGTTACGTGCTGTCAAAGTTGCTTGCCGGCAGGAGCCGTGCTTTGTGACGCAACTGTAAGTGCGGCCACAGCTAATGACACAAAGCGAAAATCCTCCATTCTCCATGTTGTCTGCTTTGGGCAGTAGTAATCCAGAGTTCTGTCTATGGACAGGTTTAGGCAAATAAAGCACTTTTATTAAGATTAGGGAATACAGCTGAAATATACCTTTGGTCTGTATTAAAACACACCACAGTCTTTAACTAACCATAACCGAGTGCAGTGACAGGTCTCAACATAACCATAAAACAGTTTTATTAAGCTGTAGTCAGGACACGTGGATGCTGTACTGCAAGATCTGATATTTTGTCAGAAAACAAATAAGTTGTCTGTGAACATTTTACTGATATTTTCAGCATCAATGTATTTGTGATTTGCCAAATACATAAATTATATCCTATCATAACATAATATATCCTCATTATCTTAATGAAAAATGTAATCTGGTCAAATTTGCTGTTGCAGTTTAGTTGTATATAAACGTATTTTTTAGGAGGTTTTACAGCTTGTAAAGTCTAAAAATTGAGAAACAGTTTTTGTTCTGCCCCTTATTTTATGAGAGTTGTGCAGAATTTGCCAAAAAAGAGACTTTAATACACACTCAATGGGAGTGAAAATGTTGGAGCCTAAGCAAATTTTAAAAAATGTTTCCAAGAGTCTTTAAATCTTTAAATTCAATATCTGTAGAATGTTCTTATTGTGTTGCATGACATCATCTCAGTACACTTTCTATGGTTTGGGCCGGAGGGGGGGGGAGACGCATCAAAGCTTATGTGTCATGAGCAATAAGCTTAACGGAAAATAAACCGGGAGAAAAATTTTTCGAAATGAAGTTTTGTAACGTTTTTATGTCAGGTCAGGATTGTTCTGTGCTTCTGACCTCTGGAGACTTGAATAACAAAAGGTAAACCACCATTCTTCATTAATTCATTAAATAGGGATGCACATATGAATAGGAGCATGTCTGACTCATCTGCTGAGCAGGAGGCAGGAAGAGTTTTTTCAGTACAGCCTCTGTTCACACTGATGGAAAACAAGGACTAAGTGCAAAACACATAACGCAAAACATTTCTTTCCTTTTACTAAGCAAAAAGTGCTTGACTTTGAGTTGTTGTTTTTACTTGTTGCCTTTGTCCTCTTCTATTTCTTCTTCTTAAAAGATCTGCCCTTCAGATGATCTAACTCATAAAATGGAGAAAAAAAGAGTTGGAAAAAAAAGCAATAAATGACAAAGTGCAACAGAAACAGACTGATTTTCATCAAGCATATGACTTAAACATCACTCAAGCTTCCATGATAAGGAGACTGTAACATTGCTCCTATAGAAATATATGACATATTTCCATCATGTTTTCCACATTTTGTGTTTGTTTGAGGTTTCACTCAAACAAACTTTTTAACTAACTACATTTGAATAGGTTGTTATTTGTAACCAGTCATTCCTAGTTGACTGCATTAGGGACAGAGACAAACATCAAAAATAATTCATCTAATTGAAGGACAAGAAAGCACATTTTTGAATGTTTTTTTTTTTTTTTTTGGAAAATATGCTCGTGCTTCTCTAGTCCTAGCCAATTTCTGAAATGGGCAATAATCAGGTTTAAGAGTTAAAATGACCCATCTCTTTCTATCATATGGGACTGGGCTTTGGCAAAAGACAAGAGAGTCTGCTAAGTAGTTTCAACATCTCATTTCAGCTTAACTCTTTTCCTGGGCCTAATGTTATTAACACTAGTATGAACAATAATGGTGTGAGGACTTGGGCAGAGGTCAGCGGGAGCAGGGATGAGCTCAAGCAGATTGGGGATTTAGCCATCAGACAGACAGTAGGTTAATCCACAGGGAAATTCACAAATCTAATTATTGAATCTAATTATATTCTCCCACAAGAAGCTATTGTGAGCTGCTGTTTCAACAGCACTGTGGACAGGTTTGAGTGAGGGTAAATGGGACGGGGAAACACCATGAGCACTGTCTCTGCTGACTGACCAGATTCACCCGATGGACCATTAGCATTGTTGGGCATATGTAAATGCTCAGAGAGGCAATGTTTGTTTCTTGTTTTTCTTTTTAATGAAAAAAAGCGCTATATTTATTAACAGCAAGCAGATGCCAGGACAACAATGAGACCCCCCCCCCCCATTCTTTCAATGTCATACCTTCAAAAGAATCAAGCTAAAGGAAGTAAAAGATGAAAAGTCACAAAGGGGGTATTTGGTATTCAGGGGAAAGTTAAATCCAAATCGAGTCAAGAGAAAAATTTGGATTTATCTTTTCCCACTCTGCTGAAGGCACAAAATTATTTTTGAGGACAGGAGCTCTCAAATTTTAATCATTTGATCTTTGTCAGTTTTAGTCTGGTCCATCAGGTATTTTCAGTCTTAATTCCATAATGCATCTTTTACTTTTTCTCTTAATTAATGCTTCTGCGCTGGCGACAGTTAGGTCTGTCCCATTCTCATGAACAACAATATCTCAGTAACACCCTGAGGGAACTTCTTAAAATTTGCCACAAACCTTCATTTGGACTCAAGGATGACGTGATATAGATAGATAGATTTTGGTAGTTAAAAGGTCAAAACTCAAGGTCAATGTGACCTCACAAATCACAGTTTTTGCCTCTTGAATGTGGATAATTTACATATTTGTCAATTAAGTCAGTTAAACATATCAGTAAAATGTTCATAGACGTATTTTCTTGCAGTACAATATCGACTTGTAGCAACTACAGCATTATCAAAAGTTTCTATGGTTATGTTCGGGCTTACCTTCAGAGCTACAAAGCTGGATAACATTAACAGAAATCTTTAGCGAATATCTAGAGGACAGACATTAGCATTAGCATTCCTGCACTCATTCCCTCTGAGAGCAACAGGAAAGATAACTAATGGAAAGTCACATCAACACGTTGGATAACATTTCTGACAGAGACGTCACTGAATGTCTTGCATGCTGCGTTGCTGGAGGGCTGGTCAGGGTGATGATGGTGGGAGTCGGTGATGAGGTCCGGGTCGAGGATGTGGACCTCTCCTCCGGAATTGTAACCCTCCCAATCGACCAGGTACTGGAGCCCCTTTCTAAGATGACGGGAACAGACCAGGCACTGAACTGAAAAACCTGGACCAACAATGATGAGGCGAGGAGGAGGAAGCGAGGCCGCCGGCGATAGAGGATGAACACGCATGCAGTGCGGAAGTCTCACTCTCACCGACGTCAGACTGATGACCCTCTGGATGGGGAATGGGCCGACGAACCTGGGAGCCAGTTTCTTGGATTACACCCAGAGGGGTAGGTCCCGGGTGGAGAGCCACACCTTCTGGCTGACCTGGTAGATAGTAGCAGGAGAGCGTTGGAGGTGCTGGCCCATTGTAGCACCTCTGACCTCAGGGCTTG
>NW_019525442.1:1285584-1289009 GCF_002814215.2 Seriola lalandi dorsalis | reverse complement strand
TATATATATATATATATATATATATATATATATATATATACAAAGAACAAGATCTTTGTTTTATTAAGAAAGTCTCTTTGGGTTTTGGATGAGACAGTCACCCTGTAAAAAAACAAACAAACCCACAGGTTGTCTGATGTAGCTACGTTTTACTTTTACTTCCTCCAACAGCCACAGTAACTATGATGAGAGTAAAGAACTAGTTTGGTTTTGTTTAATAGGAATGATGCGATTTAACAAAGTTCCAATACAGAGCATGAAACTGATGTGTGATGAAATCCGCTTCATTGGGAGGAGGTTGGGGTGGACAAATGGGTCGAGAAAACAGGGGACTGTGTAAGCGGAGGGCTGCTGACCTCTGGCATTGTAGACTAGATTGGATGACTTTCTGATTAATTGATAATGATTATAATCATTAGTTTCAGTCCTGTGTATTTCATTATATGTTTGCAGTTTTATTAGCTTGTAAAGTTATTCTCTTTCTATTTCTCTTTTTTTTTCCTCTAAGGTTTTTATTGGGAGTTTTATTCTTATGCTTCTCATGGTACAGAGGGTATAATATTCTGGAGCCTACAGATTGGAGGGTTTTACAAACAATACTGTCTATGATAAAATCATAATATAATCCAATGTTTTAATTACTTTAATTCATTTATTTCATATTTTCATAATTTGGTTTTGCCAAGTGGTCAGAGTTTTTTCCTACAGCTGTTAGCCTCTATATTACTCAGATCTCTCTCCCTGTATAATTTATTTGTAACAAGACCAATATAATTTATCATGCATGGCCCATCATTTCTCCCCTGAAAGGCACACACACGGGTAAGTCTCGCATCCCCTTGTATCTTTAAGAGCAGCCTGCGGTGGGGGCGGGGTGAGGATGAACTGTGTGGCTGTGGAGTTCCCTCCGAGGCCGCTAGGCGCGTCTCTGCTCCATGAAAGCTGCCGAGTGAGACTTGGGGCTGGAGGAGAGGAGAGGAGGGGGAGGAGGAGGGGGAGGAGGAGGAGAGAGCAGAGAGAGAGGACGGTGTTTTATCAGCCAAGTGCAGGCTGAATCGTGAGGAGCGGACGATGGGGGCAAAAATCCCACTCTTGTTTCTTTTTCTCCAACATTACCGTCATTAACATGTAGACCGGTGCGTGTCAGAATACCTGGAGGTGCTGGCTCTCTTCTGTCTACGAGAATATAATTCTTATTATAGTTGTGAATAAAAAGATTTTGGATTAATAGCGGACTTGTTTTGGACTAAAAGGGTTTCCTTAATTTGTTTCCGCGCGTGTGTAAGTGTTGGACCGCATTTAACCAGAGTTTTCTACCCTTTGGAGTGAAAAGTGCGCCAGTCTTATTTCCCAGGTTTATTTCCAGCGCTTGAGCGTCGAGATTTTTTGGGGGCTATGTGGCTTTTGGAAGGAATGCACCTTATCCTAACGGGACGTAACGCACAGAGGAATATTTTCTGAGGTGGCACACAAAAAAAAAACATCGGACGGGATCCTTTCTTCACGGTAAATACACATTCAGACTTTAACACTTTACCGGTAAAAAAAAAAAAATCAACCAACTGCGATGCAGTGAGCTGCTGCTGTTAGTTCATGATTTACTCGGCAGAATTACCCAGATGAGGTGGTGATGGTGGAGGACAAGTTCAAGTGGATGTTGAGCTAATGAATGCCTTTATTTTCTTTCCTCCTCCATGACGTTATTTGTGTTTAATGGAAGGGTTTAGTGGTTGGTGAGAGGGACTGTGCATGGAGAGAGGCTGTTGGAAGCGTCCCCGCATGCACACAGCAGAAAGCATCATCCTCTCTGCCTCTGTCCGCCACTTTGGGCTGTCTCACTCCATGGACGCACAGAGCAGCACTCTCACCCAGCAAGCTGCGCAAAAAAAAAAAGAAAAATAGCCGGCTTCGGAAATGTTAGCTTCTGGCTGAAATGGCTTGAGTGGTGAAGGTGTTCTGAGAGACACTGGTCTGCTGTGGAAATGTGAGAATTATCAACAAATCAACAAACATCCGTCCGTCCGTCGTTTACCACCTGTGTGTGTGTGTGCGCGCGCGCGTGTAAATCTTCTATGTTAAACTGTCAGCTCACCGTGATCCTCTGTTAATCGATCATATTCATTATTAATCCACATTCACAGTCTGAATGAGCAGACTTAAATTCTGAAGATGAGATTGGATTTATTAAAATACTCGTCGCGGATTCCTTCTTGTTAATCAAATGAACGCAAACCTCCTATCAGGCTTATTGCTGGGGGTCAGGATGGAGGGGGGGGGGGGACTGTGTGCGCGTGTGTGCGCGCGCGCGCGTGCACCCGCGCATGGTGAATAGAGTCTCTCTATCCTCTCTCCGATCCAGGAGGAGGAGTAGGAGGGGGAAAGTTGCGCCCGTCGGCCGCTGCGGGGGCACCATCACCATATAAAACTAGATGAATGCGGTATTTGTGTGTGTGTGTGTGTGTATGTGTATGTGTATGTGTTTACGCGCACGCGCGTTTGCGTGCGTGCGTGCGCTTCAAGGACTCCCACCCCAAAACTGAAGTAGAAAGAACGTCTGGAAGCCTGCGATGTGACCCTGGCAGTTAGTCTTTAATGACTTTACCCCCATCACCCCCTCACACCCAGAGGTGCAGCCCGGACCAGGCTTTGATGGGGTGAGTGAGGGGGAGATGAGCTCCAGAGATGCTAGTCATGGCTTGAGCTACTATGTGGGCATTAAAAGAATTGCTGTGCAGATGAGCCTAATCAAGCCTGAGTGATCGTGCATACTTTTTGTTCAGGGCTACTGTCAGACAGCACAGCAGCTCAAAATGTTAATGGGATTTTATGTGTTCAGATATCGGCTATTTATAGTCAGGGGTGATACTAGTTGGATTCAGGGTCGGCTGGACTGCATGTGACCCCTTACCCCAGCTGCCCCACCACCACCACCATTGCTCAGTTTTTAAGTGCAGCACCTTAAGGCTCCACTTGAATGCACCTCAGCTTCTCCTGTGCTGTTTCAAAGAGACAACAGACCATAGACAAATGCAATGCAAACGTGGACTGATATATTTCATCAAAAAAACCAAACCAAACACTGTCAGGCACGTTAAGGCGTGTTCAGTGTCTGTGCCACATGTGACATCTGTGTAATATGTTGAAGCACAATTATAAGTAATGTCTCATGTGAATAACTTAACAGCAGCTAACGATGATTACGCCTGAGAGATAAAATGTTTAATTCATCTAATGAACACATACTGAGACTGAATACTTGAGACTGAAAGGCACGGGATCACGTAGTAAACTCAATTGCAGGCATCAGACACAATCTGGCTGTGACCTTTAATGAAATTCCTTGTGTTTTATCCCCCCCCCCCCTCTGTTTCTTGCCCTCGCGTGGTGGTGGAGGTGGTCATGCTGTTTCTGGGGGGTGGGGGGGT
>NW_019525442.1:1274309-1285564 GCF_002814215.2 Seriola lalandi dorsalis | reverse complement strand
GTGGGGGGGTGGGGGGTGGAGGTGGGGTCTCCCAAGGGTTCTGATCTACATTGCTTAAGCCCTCAAGGAAAAAAAAACTCCTCACTGCTCATCGTCGTCATCTCGCTTGGTTTACCCACATCCTCCTCTCCTCTCCTCTTCTTGCCTCGTCTGTGAAAAGGAGGGAACTGGTTTCTTAATGACCTGCTTTGCTTTGAGGGTTTCTTTATGTGAACCTGGCCCGTGGTATTGGACATTGGCTGCACGATATCAGTGGTTGATACCATGGAACTTGCATATTGTCCTCCCAGTTCAACAAAGCTTTTACATTTTGTCTTACAAACAGCAATAGTGACAGGACCAGTTGAAGGTAGACAGAATTTAACATTGGATACAATCAATTTTCAGTCACCCTGAGTGCTTTATTTATGAGAGTGTGTCCCACAAGTGTGTCCCAATTCAAAGGCTGTCTTTTTCCAAGGACATGGCCTAAGAAGATGTAGCCTTCAGGGGGACTGAGGGACAGTGGGCTGAACCTTTGACTCCTTCCCAAATGTTACAGACTGATAATGAGTTTACAGCCTAAGCAGCAAGCTCAATACTGACTGTGAATTCAGGTGTCAAGGAAGTAATTTCATAGTTTATAATCAAGAGTTTGCCCTTGAATGGCTGACAAGTGGTCATGTCATGCCGTAATCTGAGTTGTGTGTTTTAGCTGTGATGTGTCAGTTCATAAGAGGGACGCTTTGTAAATGGCAAACCCTTGTGATGGTAAATATATATACAGTACATGTAGTGCACGTCATTTCATTTCTTCAGCATCATGCGTGTTATGTCGTCCACGTGGGCCATGTGGTATTTTCGAGACTTTCACAAATCGAAGAGAGCTGCATATCGAGAAGGTGACCTTCATGCAAACAAAATTTCAAGGTCTGTTCAAAGGCTGTACACAAAGCTTTTATCCTCAAAAGTTCATTTCCCAGCTGCATTTGGGAGGAGGGTATGTTAACACTCAAGACTATTCAGAATTGAAATGTGGACTTGGAAGGAGCAGAGCACAATACACGAGAGACTCTGTGCTATATTAAATGTGTCATGTTAGATGAACATTTAAAGGGATTTAGGATTGACATAAATAAATGAGCGTACTTGGTTGAAAGAGTGAATGGTGTTAGGACATATGATGTAATTTGCTAGTTACTTCAGTGACAATGTCGAGGAGGCGGTTTGAACTTTTGAAGATTTCACCTCTTTCTTCACAAACTTACAAAAAACAAGTTCTTCTGCAGGAATGAATGACTTGCACAATAATACTTAAAGTGAGGTGACTGCAAAGTTCAATGATTCCCTTGTATCACGTTCTAGCAAGCGTTTTGTCAAATGATGACACTTCACTCTCCAGAAAATGTTGTATATTGAAATTAACATTCAGTTGCAAAAAGATAACAAGCGTGACATTGCATCACCTCAACACCTCTTCAGGGTGGATGCTTGGGCGTAAAACGTATGCAACTTCTGTACATAAGTGAAAAAGTTAGTTTCTTTTGGCTGTGACCCTCTCAAAATTGTTTTTGTTGCCTGAACTTCTCTTAACCATCGGAGTAGCAGATCAGGAAATACTCCCTACTGTTTTGGTATGACGCCTTGTTAGACAGGGAATAACGTGTGTGTCTCTGCAGCTCAGTTTAGAGATAGAGGCCAACTAATAACTAGAAGTTGCTGGTTTTATCCCCGATGGTGTTTTTTTTAAGGGCAAAGTGAAGATGCTGTGGTATTGAATCAGTGGTGTAGAAACACTGCTGAATAACAACAATTACATTGTTTTAAATACGCATCTTTCTTTACTGAGGCAGCAGAAAATAAATTAGGTATTGACAGGGATACAGAGAGGGCACAAGTGGTTTCACCCAGCCATTCTGTACTTTTAGTTGTGAAGAAAGTAGACCTACTTCAGTTTTCCAATTTGTTTCCTTTTACATGTTAAAAGTTAGTTTTTCCACTTGCTTGTGCTCTAGCAGCAGGATGATATTGACTGGATGGACTGTAGTCTGGTGAATTTGGAATCAAAAGACAGTTGCAGGCCTGAACTGGTAAAAAAAGAGAGAAAGCATAACAAATAACCCGGCAAAAATATATCATAGTAGCTCATCGTTTTTGGACAGGGAATTGGATGCTATGTTAGAATGCTATATATGCATTACACAGACTTTTCTCCCCGAAGAAAACACAATTCCCTTGCGTATGATTAGAATTACTTTTGGTACAAAAATGTGAGATGGTCGTATATAAAATCTTAACACAGTGTTTGTACTTCCTGCTTTATCAGGTAACATATAGTAAACTTTGATGATCACAGTAATAATGCTGTTCCGAACTGAAAACAGTCATGTCTGCTTAACATCCATTTTAATTGTATGTTGAATTGGACACATTACAAAGCCGTGGTGCTGTGTTCACGCCCGACCTGTTTGGTGCAGTTTACCAGAACGCGACGATGGTGGAGGCGTGGCTAATGGGGATTCTGCTCCACTAGGCTTCTTAGTTTGAATTGTTCAATAGATATGTCTTTATATAATTGGCTCAGTGAGGTAAGCGGTTGTAAAGACATACGCGAGGACCAGTGTTTATGGTTTGTGTTCTTCGGTGGTTTGTGGTTCATTGCCCAGTGTACTGCATGTTGGAAAAAGAGTTCCACGTGGCAGCTAAGACAGACTATACTGTGTCATTCATAATAGGATTTTTCTGTTATGCAAACGGAGTCTTTTGATAAGTTGTTTTTTTGAATCTGTGGAATGACTCTGTGGTATGATTTACCATATCATCATATTCGCTGTCAGTGCAGAGCTGAACTGATCAGGCAAAATGCAGATTAATTTCACCTTTAGTAGAAAATAGCTCCCTCACACACTAAAACCCAAACCTAAGTGGGAAATTATGTTTTATAATTCGAATGAAGTGACCCTTTAAAGAAGATGACAGGTGTGCCTCCTCTCCTCTGAGTGGATCCGATACATATGTGGCTCATCCATCTATGAAAATCACCACCTCATCCTGTGTTTATTACACTTTTAAAAAAGCTTCTGTTGGCACTCGGATGCTTTGCACTGTGGGGGGTCCATAAACAATAGTAACCACAGCAGAAACAATCCCTGAAGTAACAAGCCACAGTTATTCTCATGCTTTGATAGTCGGGCTAATGTTGTGCTTTGACACCTTTGGCAGCACCTGGGCTTCAGTAGGTGCACATTACCCCTCTGCTCATGCTGTTTCTTTTAATTATCTCAATGTTTTGATTACTTAGAATGAAAAATAAAAGAAATAACCTGCGTGCTTGTAATTAAAAATCCGAACAGAGATTTTATAAAGGAAACAAGCCGTGACGAAAATATATGGAAAAATGTAAGTCGTTAGAGGGGATCTAATGAATGGACATCACAGCAAAGATGTAACCGGGGAGTCACAACTCCACCAACAGCCGTATCCAAATAACAAATTCAGAGATGGACATCAGGGAGGAATCTGTTCCGGCTCAAATGAAGTAGACCACATGGTGCACCGACGCCCACCTGTTACCACTGGTGACAGATAGAGCTGATAAGAAACACAGCGAGCAGCAGTCAAAGATATTACTATTTTTGCACTATTTCGGCATGGGAACCCTGTTTATGAGCTGGTGACACTTGTTGAAGCTCCTGGCAACTGCAGACTCGTCATCTGCTCTATGTATGGTCACTTCTGTGCTTACTGATACGGATGTGTAACCCTTGGTTAGCCTTATCTGCATGCTGTAATACACAAGGGCAGGGAAGGGAGAAACGAGGAGGAGGTGAGGATATATGGAACAGAATGTCCTGCGAGTTTGGGATGGGCATTTCAGGGTGTAATTTTGTGGATCCCCTGGCAGTGAGTGCATCAGAGAAGTGGCTGCTACCAGTAGATAATTTTGTCAGCACAAGGTTCAGTGCAGAGATTTTCATGTTACAATGCATAGATGCACTTTCTAAGACGCAATTCTAAAAAAAAGTCCAAATCCCAGGATTTGTAAAGATATAAAATATATCAGGATGAATTATGCAGAAATGTATAAAATGATTTATAGGACACTTGGATTAGTTCCATTTTATCTAATGATGTAGCTGCAAAAATTATCAGCATTTTTCAGCATATTTTGCAGTTTATCTCAGCGTAATTATCATATAATGGTAATTCAGTGTTGCAATACGCAGAAAAAAATGTTTCTAACTTATAATAACTAATATTTCAGTGTATAACTAAGTGGAAACTCAGTATTGACTGGGTTTTAGTGCCACAGTCTTACTGGTATTTCTGATCATTCACGTATACCAGCCACATTTCCTCATCCTCTCTCTTCCTGGGCGCCATTATTCATAACATCAGGTCGGGCTGCCGTCTCAGCTGGTAATGATTATAATCTGTTTTAATCTTTGCGAGCTCGTCGTGAGCTGATGATGCAGGATAACAAACTGTCCGATCAGTCCATGTGACTGAAATTAGCATTTTTCCCGCGTCATGCTGTAGATCCTACAGTACTGGGAGTGTCAGAGTGCGCAACAGCACTACATTCATTTGCCTGCTCTTCAAACTTGCTGCGGTGTCTGCTCTGAAAATGGCTGCTGACAGAAAGGTCTATATAGAACAGTGGGAATCTCTCTTCCTCACTTAGTTTGCTGAGTGAACACAACAGAATGAGCTGAGAAGGGCCGGCGATGCTGTTGTATTTGCATGAATTGCATTACGTGATGCATAAAATAGCCTAAAGTGTTGTGCTTTTCACACAAAACCATCAGCCCACACTAAAAAAAGACAGCACAATGCTGGAAAAAAAATAATGGAATTAACTGTGGGAATCCAACTGTTAAAAATCCTCAGAGAGGATGTGTGACAGAACGACCATATTGTAAATATATTGCAAGCACATGTCTGCTGTTACTGTGTTATTAAAATAATGAATGTTATGATGATGTTGGTAGCTATGAAGTTGAAATCAAATCCTCCTGAAAGTTATGCAAAATGTTTTTATCTAAGAATATTATGTAATGCAATATTATAGTCTGGTCATAGCAACTACTGCAACATTTGTTAAAGCGTTAGAAACCGAAACAAGCGGACATCGCCATTCGTGGTTCCTCACTGGTTCAGTGATGCTTATCTGAGGGATGGTTTGTGTGAGATGGCTGAATGGAGTACCTCTCTACTTCTGTCTTCTTTTTTTTGACCGACTTGACTTGCTTTTCTGTGAATGAAGACGTTATTACAGTGTGTCTCAGCATATTCTGCTCCAGGAATGAAGTTTACATAAACATAAATTCCAGGGCCAAATCAAGTGCCCGTGGAGTACGTGTCTGTAGAAGTCAAATAAGGAGGGCCTTGTTTTAATCTGCAGATTAAATCCTGAATTCATTGTTTTGTCAATAAAAGATATTGTAAGAATAAAAATAAATATAAAAAAATGTTTATCACAAATTCTCAAACCCACGGTGATGTCTTCAAATTGCTGGTTTTGTCTGACCGATAGTCCAATAGCAGCTTAGTATCGCATACCACAGCAAATCTTCTGCAGCTGCTCCACTATGACCAGAAGTTGTTTGGCATTTTGACTTAAAAAATGACCAAGACTGAAATTTCAGAAATGTTTAATTGAACATAATGTGGTGTTTTTCATAAATTTCCAAGGTCAAGTGAGTTGTGTAGCTCATGTTCCAACTGTCACCCACCGAGAGCAGCATGCTACACATCAATGGCACGTTAATACTGTCCACTGTCGGTCAGCACATACAGTGCATGATGAATCACAAAGTGTGTGTGTGTGTGTGTGTGTGTGTGTGTTGTCTGACCTGCAGAGGACATGATTACCTTTGTAGTGTCTATTGTGCATGGGGCTGGAGAATTGTGGTCATGACGGACCAATGGCAGGCCAGCAGGTCTAATTGAACATTTACAAAACAAACAGCGTTATGCAGACTGACCAAATGAACTGCACTAGTCAAATGCTTTATTAATAGATAGGGGCCCCATTTGCTCTCAAAACAGCCTCGGTTTTGCTTTGTGGCATGGAGGAGTGGTTATCTGGGTTACCGTAGTCTCTCTGTCAGCTCCGACCAGTCTGGCCGTTCCACTCTGACCTCTCTCATTAAGAAAACCATTTCCATCTTCAGAACTGTCACTCACTGGATGGCTGTTGTTGGTTTGCACCATTCTGAGTAAAAACCCCAGAGACTGTCGTGTGTGTGTGAAAATCAAAGCTTCAGAAATGCTCACACCAGCCCATCTGGCACCAATAATCACGCCACCATCAAACTCACTGGGATTACATGTTGTCCCCATTCTGATGTTTGATGTGAACATTAACTGAAGCTCCTGACCTGCATCTGTTTTTTCACCTCTGCCTCTGATTGGCTAATGGGATAATTGCATGAATAAGCAGGTGTACATGTGTTCCTAATAAAGTGCTCGGGGAGTGTATAACTCAGTTGTGCTTATGATTAGCTTATTGCCACCGAAGTCCTCTGCCCTCGCTCCTTGTTATTAGGTTATGAGAGCAGTTGGCTGCCATGCTGAGATGACTGAGTACAGGAGACGGATAAAAGACATCACCAGCTGTGGTTACACGAGCTGTTTTGCTTTTTTTTCCATGCAAATGTGATCACTGATGATTGACAAGTACGCAGTCTAAAAGAATGACTCACCTTGAGAACCTTCAGGACCAGAGGACACTTCCAAAACTATCAGGATTCTTACGTGGCAAGTCAGATTACCCACTATGTGCATTGCTTTTCATTGAATAAAGTGCATAATACAGATGTTTTGCCAGGTCGCTTAATATACAAGGAGATGATGATGTTGTCTCTCCTCTTCTGCGTCTTGTGTCCGCCCCAGAGGCGTCGCTTTTTAAAGGCTTCAAATCCTTTCACACGTCTGGTTCAGCTGAAAGCTCACCTGGGGATGGAGCTGGAAAGATCGACTGCGCCGGCAGGCTGATAAGGCTGTTAAGGTTACAAGGCCGGAGAGTGTGACTGTGCGCGTGTGTGCGCGCGCGTGTGTGTGTGTGTATTTACATGGCCGAGGAGCGCCTACTGCATTTTGTATGTGTTGATGTGTCCATGTGCAGGCACGCATTACAAGGACTTAGGGGTTCCTGAGAAACAAGAGTATAAGTGGAGCAGCATTAATAGACTGCTCTGCCTCTATGAGACAAAGCTGTCAAGGTTTTCTTCCACTATTTCTCTTCTCTGTCTGTAGGAAGTAAACATTGGTTTTAATGTAATTTTTTTTGTGAAGATGACTTTTTTTTGGCGTTTTGCTTTGAGGTGATAGCTGACAGTCTGTAGAGACACAGGACACAAGGGCAGAGAGGAGCATGACATGCATCAGGGGTCCGTCTGCAGCGAATGGAAACATGGACATTGTGGTTATGTGGTATGCATCTTATCCATTCAGCTGATGGACGCCCCTTTAATGCAAGTTTGTTTTGTGCCCCATTTTTGTTGTATTTTAATATTTATTATGCAGAACATTTATATTTTTCGCATCTAAATGCATGATACCTGCGGAGGATTAAAAAATACTTTTATCAGTATGAGTTTTTCAGTTTGATTGATACTTTGGCAGGTCAAATGTTTGTTAATTGGAACAAAAACAAACCAGTCATGTGGTTTCCATACTTCACAGCTAACTGTATCTCAACTTTGATGCACTCGGAAAGCACCTACCTCCATTAAGGCTGCACTGTCTTTAATGTTCTTATTCAATTATGCTCATGTATTGTGCTCCTGAAGCTGAAATTTTGGATTTTTGCTCTCAAGTAAATCTGTGAATGTGCATGGTTTAATGTTGGATCTGGATACCATTTTTTTTTTTTTTTTTACAATTAGTAACATGCATTTTCACTTTAGAAGCCAATATGGGCAAAACTATGGATCACTTTTCTTCTTTCAAATTTCATGAATTGTTTTCTCACTCAAATTCAACCACCACCAGAACTGTCACCATATTCTGCCACATCTTCCCAATTTTTTATATATATATATATACATATAGGTATTTTATTTTATTTTTTTTTTAAGATTAATTTTTTTTAATTTTTGAAGATAGTCTCGTAACTGACAAAGAGAAAACCTTGATCAGTGCAGCCCCTTGGCTAAATTGAAGCCCTAAGCAGAATTTTAAGATATTTTTACTTCTACCTAATAAATAAAAAAGTAATATGATAATAATATAAACTAATACTATTACTATTTATTATTATTATTATTATTATTATAAGTACAATCCTGAGAAAGCATGCTAATTCAGGATCAAACAGACTGATATTCCAAAATGTCAAAATCAAATTTAGTTCCCTCCCATTTCTGTCAACATTACTCTGTAACGTTTCCTCAAAAGTTATGAATTAAATTCCCCAGCAGATGGTGACAATATAGCTTCTTAAAACTAAAACTAACACCCAAAACCTGTAATGATAGGCCATAATCTGACCACCCACTGGTCAATTGACCACTCTTGATCAACAGAGGTGAATGCAAAGTGTAGACAAAGGCGTCAACAAAACATTCAGGTAATAGTTTAATAATAATGGCTGCTGCTAGAGAGGGTGACTGAGCTTCTCTCCTATCTTGGGAGAAGCAGCTGAGGTTTATATATTGGCAAAGATTTACATTTAAGCTTTTTCTTGTTTTCATTTTTTCCCAGTCTTGCTCGTCTTGTGGTCGCCGTCTCTTCCCCTGAGCAAAGCATGCTGGAGCACCTGGTGCCCAGCATATCTGACTGGTCAAATGTTGACTGGCAATCATTGCAGCAAGATGTGTTGTGTCACATAACAGGTCTCTTTTCTCTCCTCAAACTGACTTGGTCTTACGTGCTAGGTTATGTGGGCTCCTCATCCTCATTGTATTCTCTATGCATACTTCCTGTTTGGGTGAGTGTAGATTTGAATTTTCACACCAGAAGCATCACTCTTTCTGAGCCAAAGGGGACTCCTTTATGTGACATACATTGCCAAAAGCAATATTTAGTTTTTATTTTATCTTAAGTGCCTTAACTCACAACAATCAACAGACCACTTTAAGGGCCCTAATGTAAAACTCTGCTGTCACAAATGACAAATTGCCTGAGTACCAAAAATCGCTAACTTAAAAGAGACAACCAAGGCGTCTTCCTGGGATTTTAACAAGAGATAACTCGAAAAAAAAGGAGAAAAACTTCAAAGTCCTGAGACAGGAAAATTAAACTTCACACCTTTAAGCTAGAACTTCTATAAAACAACATCAAAAAGGAAATAACATTCAGACCAGAGTCCCTGCAGTGGCCATCACAATCCCACATGTCTTCTAGCCTCTTAACGCTCCCTGTGGAACTCCAGGGAGGCAGGTTTTCAGATGGACCTCAGAGCAACTGGTTAATGATGTCTCTGACGCAGACTTGAACTCTCAGTGGGTATAACACAGGTGGCATAGACAAGTCGAGTGATTTAGACAAGAAAAGAATCAAGTTGGATACCTACAGGGGAGTTAAAATTTAAAAGGTCAGGAACAAGATAAAATGATTCAGCCTCTGCCCAGGTTCCTCAAAATTTACGTGTATAATTGAGTGTATTTTTAAATGTGCTTATGCTGACACTTGATTGTATGTGTGTGTGTGTGTGTGTGTGTGTGTGTGTGTGTGTGCGCCTTCTGGAGGCAGCTCAGTACTCACCTGTTCATCTGTCCTGAAGGGATCCATCTCAAGCTGAGCAAAGAGTGGCAAAGAAAGCCGGTTTCATGCCAACCCACCAGTTTCCCATTGACCCTCCTGGCAGCCAGGCACAAAATGTCTGCCAGGTGAACCAAACAGAAAAAGGAAAGCTCGGCTCTTCCACCACCCACATGGATAACACCGGTCGCTTTCCACTTTATCCATGCTACGGTACTCACGGCACCAGGCTGCTTAGTATGGACGCCCACTGACTGACTGTGACTGAGAGAAAATATCCACACATCGATTCAGCTCAGTTGAGATGATGGAACTGAATATAGTGCAGGCAGATTGGTGCTTAATGTACTCATCCTTCGTGTGAGGTTATAAGGTTGCTCCTGCTGATGTAATGACCACAATTTGAAAAAAAAGGTGTGTGTGTGTGTGTGTGTGTGTGTGTGTGTGTGTGTGTGTGTGTGTGTGTGTGTGTGTGTGTGTTCGCGCGCTAGATAGATGTCCAGTCCAGTGCTTTAATTACAGCCAGTTATATAAACTTGTATTGTTGATTTTGATGTGTTGTTTTAATTACTATACTTCAATTTGACCAAATTAGATAGAGCATGTGCAAACTCACTGCGAGCCTGCGGAAAGGAAAGGAAAGGAAAGGAAAGGAAAGGAAAGGAAAGGAAAGGAGAGGAAAGGGAACGAAGGTGAGGAGAGGATGAGGAGCAGGACAAGGGGGGAAAGTGAGCTGACACATCCTCTCAGTGCTCATATACCTTACTGCTCCCTAGGCTAGCATGTGTGTGTTGGTGTGTGTGCTTGCGTGAGCTTCGTGTGTGAAGCGCTGGAGGCTCAGTGCTGGAATTTAACTCTGTTCGTAGTAGCCGAGGATGCACAGCGCACTGATCCAGACTGACAGGCTAGAACACTGACTACACTCCCTGGTCAACAGCCCGAACAATAGACAGCCAGCCTTCTCCAATAGCAGGGACCAACAGCTAACAGTCAGCAACGGTGTGGAAAACAGACAGAATACTTTGTTTAAATGTGAACAAAGGCACTTATTGGAAGTCAGATCGGCCCTGTTAGTTTTATACTGTTTACGATATTGTAATTAAAGAAGACTTTGTCTTTGCACTGTTTTTTTGTGATTTTTTTTATATTTATATTAATAATGAATGAATGAATGAATGAATGAATGAATGAATGAATAATATCATTATATATTAGAAGGAAATTTAGTTCATGGCCCACAATTGATTAGTTAATTGATGTTAAGGATTGTGCAGTTTGGCAGAGGGACTGTATGTATTGAGCTATAAATAATGTTAACAGAGCAGGTCTACAAATTAAATCTATATGTCATTTGTTGTTGCCGTCCAAAATGAGATGTTCTTTGATGTGATGCCCCTGTCAGCAGGATGACATCATTTGTTAGTGCCATCCAAAACCGATACGACTACCAACTGATCTGCCACCTCAGTGTTTAATAAAACATAGTTTTTTTGTCCGTAGTTAAGGTTAGGTTATCATGTTTGGTAGAAAATGGGAAACACAACGATTGAGCCAACCTAGCTGCCTCC
>NW_019525442.1:1264309-1269309 GCF_002814215.2 Seriola lalandi dorsalis | reverse complement strand
GGTATCCACATTAGCAGTTTTTCTGATGCCGTTCATACACATGCACAGAAATGAAGTGCGGAGAGGAGGCAGGAGGAGAGGAGGGGGAAAAAGAAGAGAAACGAAAAGGTGCAAAGTGAGCGAGTGAGGATAGGAGGAAGAGGGCAGGGAGGAAATGAAATGAAGACGCAAAGTGAAGATTGAAGAGGGATTTTCCAGTTGGTTACCCAGTCCTGACCACGTGTGAAATTTGCTCTGAACACCCGGTGGCGTTCAATCACCAGTCAAGTGAAGCAACAAGGAAATTAACGCCAAAGTAGAAAGAGGGAGAATGAAAGAAAAAAAAACGGAAAAGGCAGAGAGAGAAAACAGACACATACATTTTGCAGCAGTATTCTTCATGCACTGTGCCTGCCCTTAAAGCATTTGGGTTGAAAATAGATTGCAGAAATGATTATGTAACAAGTCATACACTACAGTCATTAAGTCAAATATTGAGCCACACTATTATAAAAACAGAATGATCAGTGAGGTCATTAGCTTCTCCCATTTTTTTATATTTAGATGAACTTGTTTCTTTTTCTTCTTTGACTAAAGTCTCTCATTTCTGACTCCAGCGCAGTGATTTGTATTTTTCTGGCTTGTTTCCAAGACTTTATGTTTGTTTCTGTAATTTATTTAAACAAGAGACACTGCTGGAGAAATAGTTGGAAACATTTCTTCACTTTTTTTTTGTCCATTTTAATCATTTTAAGACTCAGTAAGACTCAGTTTGTTTAATAGTGTTAATCCCAGGGATAATATGTGTTGGTGCAGTTGAGGACACCTGTGGTTGTTGACGACGTGTTTTCATAATATAACTTGAAATTTCGCGGGGCTAGAAATCCATTTTGCATCATTTAGCTTTCATTAAAGAATAAAGCTGGTGGTATTGATCGTCTTCTTGTTTTTTTTTTTTTTTATTAACAAATGAGACAACAAAAAGACTAACACAGCCTGATGTCCTTTAGTGTACCAGCAGCAGGCATAATGGACCTCCGTCGTCATGGTATACTGTATATGTAACAGTAATAAAGGCAGGGCACTTAAGGTTGTGGAACGGTTTGGTTAGGTTTGGACGCAAAAACTATTTGGATATGTTTGGATTAAAAGAAGAGCTCCTTTAACATTAGAGGACCTTCATTGTCATGGTTACAATAGTAAACACACAGCTACGTTTGTGGATAAAAGAAACAACGTTCTGGTATCCTGTTTGAAAGTGCTGTGTTTTCTCAAACCGTCTGCTTTCCCCAACATCCTCCTGACTCCATGTCACCTGACTTCCTCCTTTGCTCCCATCATAATTATTACGGCCGCTTGAAGTCACCTAACAATAAAACATAACTAAGGGTCGTAATAAGCTGCTTGCACAGATGACTTATGGGCTTTTATTTTCAGGAGCACAGTCTGAAAATCTTGGAAGATTTGGCCTGAACTCTGTTTTTAGAACCCAGTAAATTTGTCGTTGGGTTTGTTGTAGCAAATTTCAGTTTGGGAAGGAAACTTTGTTTGTTCAGTTTTGGCCTGAACAATCAGCAGTGGGTGACATATCTAACCTGCTGACATCATTTTCAGCTGACGCAGACGCCTTGGTTTAGTGACAGTCAAAGAAACATGATGATTACGAGTTGCAGCACTGCCTGTGTAGCTGCGTTGATCTCGCTTGCCACCATTTTTGTTTTGCAAGAGTCTGATTGGTCTATTGTTTATCCAACCAGGCGAAACAGCTGTCAGTAAGATGTAGGCAATGACTTGGAAGCTATTAAAACTGACAACAGCCATGAGTTTGAAAAGTGCAGCGTGTTCCTACTGCTGAGACAATGAAACACGATCCAGGAAGTCCATCATTTTCATCATGTGCTACAAAATTGTCACTGTTAATTCTGCTGATTGTTTGTGTGTGTGTGTCTGAACTGAGCGATGATCTCGTGTTAAAAAGTGGCAAACTGTGGCTCTGAATATCTATTGAAATGATGAAGCCTCTGTCTCTTTTGTTTCTCTCAGTTTCTTGACTTCGCATTTGACAGTAATTTCCTTGTTGCTCCATGGCAAGAGAGACAAATATAAACAGAGAGGGGCAGTGAGACGAGACAGGAGAGTAAAAAAAAATATATATATATGATGAAATCGAGAGAAATAACCAAGATAGACAAATAAACAAATAGCGAATTGGAGATCAAATGCTTCATGTGGCCAATATTATATTTTAGTCAGGTGACACAGAGATTCAGGGATGGAAACAGAGTTAAAGTCTGTGATATAGCCGATAAACATGGTTATAACATGAGTAGTTATCATCTAGAACATCACCAATGGAGAAAATAAAATGTGTACTTTCCCAAAGCAACACAAATACACCAAGATGAAAGTGGATTTTGCTTGATACCATGTACTTCTATAAATAACAGGGCAAAATGAACACAATTTACTATACCAAAAACATACTAGCATATAATCGGTCAAAAACTAAGTGAAAAATTGGGACTGAAACTGTGAGAAACAGAAAAGAAGTTGGCGTATGGAAACAAAAAGCTAGATTTAGATGAATATAGACAAAGGGATGAGAGAGACAGAAATAGATGGACACAGAGAGATACTGACAGTCTCGGGCGTTGGGTTTGATCTGATGACAGGCAGAGAGGGAGTGACACGAGCTATTGGCAGCGGCACACACACAACATGATGTGAGAGCAGCGTCTCTGTTGACAGCTACTGACTGAAGCTGCACCCCCTCCACTGACAGATCCACGCTCTTTAGAGGGAATTACAATCCTGTACATTGCATTTGAATTTTTTTGCCACAAGAGGTGCATGATCTCAGCGGTATCACCACCATTTAATCCGATACGTTGTCCTTGTGCCACCAGAACATATCTAACGTGTAGATAGCTGTGTGTTTTGCCTAGTTGATGTTACTCAGCTGCTTGGAAGTAATGCTCTCCGTGTTGCCTTCAGCAGTCTGTAAAAACTCTTGCTTGAGTTGTTTCTGAATGTGTTTGTGCAGTTGATTGCGCAGCAGCTCTTTACTATTTGAACAGTGTTTTCCATATGAATACATCAGTGGCAGATGCTGACGATGCTACTGTGTGTTTGACCGCTCCGTTGGGGGGTGGGGGGTGACTGCGGAGACTTTTCGGATATAGTGACATCACACGCATGCCTGACTCTCTTGCCACACACAATTGGCCCTCAAACGCTGCCTTTGCACACACGCACACACATATATTTAAAGTGTATTATCGCAAATAGTTGCTACATAGCAAGCGTTAGCTGTCCCAACAGGTGGAAAGCAATGGCAGTGTTGACTCTTGCTCGCTATCACATCATTTCTTCTACTGAAGTTAGCATGCTGACCAGCTATCTCCGGTCCAGCTGGACTGTCCTGTCACTTTCTGATATGGAGTCACTGTAGTTGCCCTGGAGAAGTAACGCTGCTCAGACGATGTATGATAACCTCTTGTATTGTAAAGACAATGATGGCTGAGGCTTTTTTTTTCAACGAAATGACCATCACCACCGCCCTCTCCAGCAAGAAACCACGTTTGGCGGCTGACAGCTCAGCCATGTGGGACGCTTCTGGTGATTTTGGATCATCTGCTCTTTGTAACAGTTGGCTCTAAGCAAGAAAAATATTTCAGAATTGTTTTGCGGAGTGCTTTACAAGGTTAACCTGTAAGTCACCTTTGGCCGTGGGGTAGGGTGGCAGTGTGGAGTGAACAGCTCAAACTCAAAGTGGACATCTAGCTCAGGGAGAAAAGAGGAACAAGGAGATTAAAAACATGACAATTTAAAAAATAAATAAATGTTCTTAAAATGAGAAATAAAATACCAATAGATCGTGACAATTACATTTTTGGTGTATAATCCTCTAGCAGGGAATTCCACAGGTAAACTGCTGTAACTGAAAATAATCTATGCCACTTTTAACCTTACCCTTGGACTTTCAAGGTACAAACAAATTAGTACCAAGAAAATTGCCCTGTGAGAGTAGTGTGATGTCGCACTGAAAAGCACGATGGCACACTGCTGGATTAATGACGTCTCCATTTTCAAACACGTCACTGACATCAGCTGCCTCTAAGCTTCAGACTTTGGCATAATCAAATCTGGATGTTTCATACTTGCTACTGATCAGTGTTTGCCTTGGTGACTCTCCAGCAGTTCGTGTGTCTGTGATGACAAAGAGCGACATGTCATTTCTTTGTCTCCAGCCTTTCTTTAAAATCTTTCACAGCCACTTTATGGACTCATTAACAAAACAGCGCAACAATCAGTGAAAACATCTTCTTTTTCAGCGCTCTCTCACTGCCTTTCTCTCTCTCTCTCTTGTTTCCTATCTGCCATTATTCTGCGAACGAGCTTCCTGTTTTGCATTTCTTTGTGTACATACAATATTTAGTGTGCCGCTGTTGATAAGTGGCGGTTTGTTTAGAAATGTGGTTGCTAGGAGGAGAGGTAGGAGGGCTTTTTGTCTGCCAGTATGGCTGTTTGGGCTGGGAGGATGGAGGAGATGGGTGTCAGCTTCATCACCATGTGTGCGCAGAGTTTGCAATTGTTGCTCCTCTGTGTGGTTTGACTGGAGAGAGGCACTGTATCTGGGATTACTTAGTCTGACTCCACAGATGTTTTCACAGGGAAAAAAATTGGGATTTTCTGCTCCTGTTTCCGAGCTGGCAGATGGGAAACTCAAATTGTTTGCTCCCTTAATTCTTCACCTTCACTTCCGTGTTGTTTCCACTCGACCGACTGCCACCTATGTCCCGAGAGACCTCAGACAAAATAACAACAGCAGATGCAAACTGTCGCATCCCTGGTTTTAAAGTGAAAAGATAAACTACCTTAGAAAGACATTAACTCCCATACTCGGTGTCGTATTCAGTCTTAATAATAATGAGATGAAATGTCTGCCAGTGAAGAAAAACTGATGTTTCTCCATATTTGTAATGCAGTTTCACACATTTCCTTTTTTTTTTTTTTTTTTT
>NW_019525442.1:1264164-1264245 GCF_002814215.2 Seriola lalandi dorsalis | reverse complement strand
TTTTATTCACCCCCCCCCCTCTGTTTCTTGCCCTCGCGTGGTGGTGGAGGTGGTCATGCTGTTTCTGGGGGGTGGGGGGGT
>NW_019525442.1:1218849-1264114 GCF_002814215.2 Seriola lalandi dorsalis | reverse complement strand
ATTTCAGCTAAAATCCCACCGTCAAATTCCAGTGTTAAAAATATGCATCACTCCAAAGCAAAACTGAAAGTACACATAACCATAAAAAGCTGAACTTTCTGTTATCCAACTGAATTATCTTAAAGGAGTTTTCGCTATTGTTACAAAGCCAGCGTTAGCATTAACAGTTGTTAACTTAACAGTCTGGAAGAAACGTTGTGAGTTCGGCATCAAACTTCATTCCTTTACTCTCCAAGAGCCGTCTCCAGCTGTGGTAGACAAACTCCTGCTTTGCTTCGATTTCTATCACTTCTTTTCTTCAACTGAAGTTAGCATGCTAAACTAGCTAGCCCCGCTCCCTTCCATCCCAATGCATCTCTTTTCAATAGCGAGTCACTGTAGCCTCCGATCTGCCCTGAAGACGTTACTCGGAGGGTGTATTGCAACCTCTTGTATTATAGAGACGATGATGTCTGAAGCTCTTGCCAAGCAACAATCACCACCACCCGCTCCCGGCAAGAAACCACGTATGGCAGCAGAGAAAACTTACACATAGCCCCTTTAATGCTGCCCTTACGTGCACAAGTGCTAGAACAAGAATATAGAATAAGAAAACAGTGAAGTTACACGTTAGCATGGGGCAGCAGAAGCAGTAGCAGACTTTCCCCCAGTCTCCCTTATTATTGTAGATGGAAGTGAGAATGTGTTGAAACGGGGGCTGCATGAGTGGAAAAGGTGTCGGGGAGATGACATTTATAGATGCCACCATCAATGCACGTTGGTATATAAAAATACTGAATGAAAAGGTGACTCCCAGTCTCAAGAAGTTTGGCAGGAGAGGAGTTATTTTTCACAGTTTCTAAAGAAGA
The DNA here is from genome assembly GCF_002814215.2 of Seriola lalandi dorsalis. Taxonomy (NCBI): domain Eukaryota; kingdom Metazoa; phylum Chordata; class Actinopteri; order Carangiformes; family Carangidae; genus Seriola; species Seriola lalandi. Next base: position 1,263,266 of record NW_019525442.1, on the reverse strand, counting down.
AAAAAAAGTGAAAACTATGACCTGGCCACGTATGTCCCCTGACTTAGAGTCCAGTCGAATGTTTTGAGTATTTTAATGTGGAAGGTAGAGATACAAAACCCCTGCAGCAAAGAGTAGCTGGAAAGCATCATCTGTGAAGAATGGCAGAACATCCGTCCAAAGATTTGTGTCAGACTGGTATCATCCACGGCCCAGGAGGATCGAGTCTGTCGTCAAGAATAAAGGCAGATGTACAAAATGTAAAAAATAAAATAAAAGAGTGGAATCTCACTAATGAAGGGTGCACTGACTTGTTGCTGTTGGTTCTAAAATAATGACCTTTCATTATAGTTTAATTAGTCAAACATTTCTGTTTCTCAAATTAACTGGCTTCATCGTTCTTGGTCTAATTGCACTAAATGAACAGGATTTGTAATTACTTAACATCTTAGTGATGTACAATGGTTAGTTTTGCTTTATACTGTACGTGCGTGTCACAACACAGCCAGTAGCTGTTAGCTGAGCCGTTTCATGCTGGGGGATGGACAGCAAACAGACGAGAGGGAAAAGTTGTTGGGAGTGGTAACGAATTGAAAATGGTTGATCCAGTAAAGGGAACATTTTCATAGATTCCAACAAGTCCTCCAGCTTTCACACATCTGTTCAGATCTCCTGTGTTCCTGTGTGTGTGAATGGATGTGCACTGTTACAAAAGTCATTTAATTTCTTGTCCTGCAGCTCGACTCATCTTTCAAATGCATATGCACACACACACACACGCGCGCAGGCATACACACACACACACACACACACACACACACACACACACACACACACACACACACACACACACACACACTAATCGTCCTGCTTTTGCACTCTTGGGTAAAAAGAAAACTAATTTTATATATATTTTGATTTACAGATTATTTAATGTCATCCACATTGCTCACATGTAGAGATGATTCAAAACAACCCATAGATTAAGGCCGCACTTAATTGTTTCCTTTTATTGCGTGCAGGAGAGCCTTATACAATCCATATTCATTGTGTAAAATCATGTTAGCAGCCATGTTGATGCCAGAGGATAAACTGCATCGTCGGCCGCCTTTAAAAGTCAGCAGTTTTTGTTATTTGTTCAGGGACACAGAAGAATTGCCTACTAAACCTCTTTTACTTTTAGCAAACTGAGGCATGCTAAATGGTCCCTTTGGATGATGTCAAATGAGGAAACCAGAGGAATATACCCACACTTTTTGTATATTGATGGAAAATTACAACAGTTCCAAACACAGCAGGCGGCTGGAAATGAACATTGTAATGTGAAGGAAATATATATAGACACAGAGTCATGTTTTTGATCACAAAACGCCACAGAGAATATCCAGTAATAATAATAAATATCCTATAGCTTTATTTAAATGCAATGAAACTTATTTATTTATTTATTTACTTATTGACTTTCTGGAGCTAAGCGAAAAAACACATAATGCACAAATGTGGTTTTAGTTATTTTACACGAGCGGTTTATTTATTCGTATTTTTGCTTTTGCTTTTAGGTGTTTTGAAGTGGGCAAGTCTCAGTTATAAAATGCAAAATTTTATGTTCGTTTTAATTTTTGGGACTTTCTCTACAGTTAGCAGAAGGCTAAACTATTAGCAACATTCATCATAGGCACTCATCACCTGCTTTCATGGTAAAACTACCTACACAACCAACCGCTACAACTCATTTAGATGTGACAGGAAAATGAAGTTCGCAGCCTGTTACCGCTCCAGGAGAAGTACAAGTTCTCTCCATCTCCCATATAGACACATGTTCATGTGAAGGGATGTGCAAACGCGTCTGCATTTGTAGAGCAGCTAATACGAACGCTCTCTCTCTCTCTCTCTCTCTCTCTCTTTTTTACTCTCTCTGTGATTGGCCAAAGTCTCCTATCATGATTTTCTAAAGCCTGAAAACACAGCCAAGATGAGGTGCAGACGTTCCCCATATGCAAATATAATTCATGCACATATATTCAATTTCCATATATGAAATACATGTACATATAAAATAAAAGCACATATGTAAAAATTATATATGAAACCTACTAGGAATAATTTCATACATTTACAAATGTATTTAAATAAAATTCATCATATAAATATTTTAATATATGTACATATACAAACTTTACTCTGGGTATTTTGTAGCCTATGTGTTATAAACTTATATCTTCATATAACCAGAGGATGTATATATGGGATAATAATATAGGTGACATATGGCAGCATCTTGATATAGGGACATACCTGTACATGTCTAGTCTGTTCTCAGACCACTTGAATTACAGTATGCTGGAAGGTGATTACGGAATTCTTGAAATCTGGCGGCTGAATGGTCCACGCCATATAACCATAACCTTCACAGTTTGACTCCCAGGAGACCTTTTATTGCATACGTCATTAGCTTTTTTAGTTTTATGACCCTCACATTGTGATTAAAAGAGATGAGTCAGTGAGAACAGGAACCAAATCTACCTACCTTGAGATAATTGCTAATTGCTGACCCCCCGCCATGCGGAGCCCACCTGAGGACCCCGAGATAAGTTAGTGACAGTCAAAACACAATCCATATTAATGTGCACATATCTTAACAGTTCAGAGACATAGTGAAAGAGGAGTGAGAAATCAGACTACATTATGTATGTTGCTCTCCAGTTTCCCTGCGTATGTCTCAGTGGGTGTCAAACTGTTTCTCCTCTGATGGCGGTAAACAGCTGCACTATAAATTGGAAGCATCACAAAAAGACGGAGAATTAAGTTTGACTTCAAAAACAGATGAAAATGTGTGAAATTATTCTTATGCGTTTGTACGTACTGTATGTTTAATCAGTGGTGAAGTCACACCTGTGTGTTCCTGCTGAGAGCAGTTGGTATGTCGGCACCTTTCTCACGGAGAGGAAATGATTTTTGAAACATCAAAAATCATTTCCTCTCCGTCAGAAACACAAATCTTTTTTTCGAGCACCGAGATGGTAAAAACATAATCATTTGTACTGCCAGTGTAGTGAAATCTGTCAAGCAAAAATGAATAGTTCTCTCTATATCTCTATCGCTAACGAAATGGTTCTAAGATATTCTGTTTTACTGTACAGTCTGTTTGTGCAGCCATGTTCCTCATTAAAGCCACCACTCCCCTGACTTCAAACAGAAATAGAAACACATGATCATCGCTGGTGAATTTAGGTCTTCGCTCACAAATATAACAGGGCAGATTTAGACACACAAATAGACCCACCCGAAAAGGGCGAGAGAAAGAGAGAGAGCGGGAATCATTCGAAGTAAAGCTGGAAAACAAAGGGTAGAGGACAGGTGAGAATACAACAAATAGATACAGTGGATAACAAGGGTTTCAAGAGTGAGAGGTGAGGGGGTGAAAATGGAGTCAGAATGATGTTCTGATAAAAATTATTGTCAGTTTACCACATAACTCATAATAAAATTGGTAATGATTTCCTTCCTCTATGAATTTCTATATAGACTAAATTGCTATAATATCTCTGCACTGACCCTTTTTAAAATCCAATTACATTTCCTTCATAAGGGCCTGATTTGTGGCTCATGTTGTATCATGTTTCAATTCCCTTCTTTACTATAATACTGTCCTCTACTGCATTGTCTGTATTTGGTATTCAAGCAGAGGTGGTGGCAGAGCTTTTTTTTTCAGCCCTGAGTGTCTGCAGATCTTTTCTCTTAAGCCACATAAGGCCTCAACTTAACTCAACTCAACTTTATTATAGTATATAGCCCCCATATAAACCACAGTATACACCATACCCACCACAGTTGATCCGAAGTGCTTTACATCACACACACAGGAAAACAGAATGAAAGAAAGGCAAAACACAACAGAGAAAAAAGAAAAAAAAACGTTTGTCACCCAGCGCACAGAGAGACAACACAGATGTACAGAGGATTCAGAAGAATTAAGATGGTTGCTGCAATTTGTACGTAGCCTGAGGGGAAATGAGGGGTAAAGAGTCTACAAAAGTTTACAAAGCGTATTGCCATGCGCACATATTAGAAGGTAACCCAGACGAGAATATGAACATTTTCTCTCATCTGGATTATGATGAGTGCAAGCCATGGTTTTCAAGAAACGGGGTGATTTATAGATGGGCACAATCGGATAGAATAAGAAATAAACAAGAAGAGAAAAACATTGTGATCAAAAATTGTGATTGTGAGCACTAATGAGGGGAATATTTCTCACTCAAACAAATGCTAATTAGTGGTGGACAATACCATCTGATACCAACCAATACCACAGTGAGTGTTGCAGATGTCACAACTTTTCACTTACCAATAATAAAAGCAGCCTAAATACACCTACAATCAGATAACTGTACACTTCTGATAATTTTATTTTACTGGCTGCTTATATAAGCTATAAAACATTATTACAATACACTGGGCACTTCATGTTCAAAATTTATTTTAAGTCAAGCTAAAAGATAATTGCAGTACAATATCCACTTGTGGTGACTACGGCATTATTAAACATTATCAAACAGCAACATTAAGTAAAGGTTGTGATCTCAGGAAAAGTCTGCAGAGGCTGAGAGCGTGACAGGAGATGAGGTTGTAGTTTTATAGTGTTTATAAAGTGGATTTTAAGACTTTGCAGTATATTTATTTTTACAAAAGCAAGTTGATTTTCATGCAACATCACCATACAGTGCAATACTTTGCTGGGACTTTGTGTTTATCATTTCCTGTTTTACTTTGAAATGACTTACCTTGTGTGTCTGTTTGATGTTTTGCTTCCTGGTCTTTGTCTACTTTTCCCTCCATTTTGATTGCCTGCCCCGCCCTGATTTGTTTCACCTGTTCCCAATTACCCTCGCCTCCCTTGTGTATCTAAGTCTCTGTCGTTCCCTCAGGCTCTGTCGGTTTGTCTGTTTAGTTTCCCCCAGTGACTCCTTGTGCTTCTGTTTGCTTTGTCGTGTTTCCTGTTATCCCTGCGTTTGGCTTTTTGGTTTTTGTTCTAGTTCTTGTTCACAGGCATCATCACCATGTCTGGTCACCTGTGTTTTATTTCCTGCTTCTCTGCCTTGTAAGTCATGGACATTCTTAGTAACTAAGGCTCCTTCTTTTCACCCTTCCCCCTGTGTGTCGTCTGCGTTTGGGTCTAGTTTGTCGTAGAACCGTGACGACCTTAACGTCTTCCGTTGTTTATTCTGGTTTGGTCTCTTGCTTCATCACTAGAGCTACTGTTCATATTGATAATGTTACTGTCCTCACACTGTCCCTTATCTTCTCCACTGGTTCCCTCGCCTGAATATGATAAACCATCAGATGGCAAAAGTACAAACTGTGCCGCTCTCTTTCTTGAATTGTCTGCTGACAGATATTCCCTGAAAAAATGTACACTGATGGATTAATCAATAATACACATTTAAGAGTGAAATGAAGAGTAATCAATATTTCACATTTATATTATAGGCCTAAAACATAAGTATATCTTTGATTACCCCCGTTTAATACCTTTTAAAATAACACTTGGCCAGTGTCTTTGTCCACGTACGCTGCCATTTTGAATGTTGGAATGAAATCACATGACCTGAGTTCTTTATCCATCAACCCTTCAGTGTTACTCATGATTTAAAGCGCAGTCTCTTAATATAACATCAACGCATTGCATTTACGTCTAAATAGTACAAATAGCAAGTCATGTGACATCAGGAGAGTTGGGCCTCATGCTGTAATACATGGCTGCTGAAGCAGACAAAAGACTCAACAGGCTTACAAAGGTTAATTCAAAATTCTCTTCTTGGGAGTTCAGTCCACTGTTGTTGGTTGTTGGTGTCTGTTTTGCCAAGAACCTGCTGCTTTACTGGCTGAGCTCCAGAGATCCTGTGAGGAGATGGGAGAAACTTCTAGAAGAGCAAGCATCATGTGCGGTTTCCTGCAGACAGGATGTGACCAGTTCAATCCTCGGTTTCATCAGATCTGAGGATCTGAGAGTCCTTTGGGTGCTCTCTTTTGCAAACTTCAAGCAGCTTTCATGTGTCTTTCACTGAGGAGAGGCTTCGGTTCTGCTGCGCTGCCATAAAAGCCCAGATCGGTGGAGTGCTGCAGCGATGGTTGTCCTTCTGGAACTTTCTCCCATCTCACCGCATGGATCTCTGGAGCTCGGCCAGGATGCCCATTGGGTTCTTGCTCACCTATTTTACCAAGGCCCTTCTCCCCCTTCTGATTCTGTCATTCCTCAAATCTGTGCCGTGACACAATCCTGTCTCTGAGCTCTGCAGGCAGTTCCTTCCTCCTCATGGTTTGGTTTTGATTTGCATTGTCAGCCGTGACACCTTATACAGACAGGTGTGTGCCTTTCCACATCATGTCCAATCAGTAGATGGCTAATAAAACAGCTTTACATGGCTGCTTTTTTTTTTTTTTTTGGAGAGGGAAAAGGGACAATAGCATATCCTGACGCTTTGATGTGTGCACTGAAACACAGCCAGTGTACTAGGTGTCACTGAAAACGACACGTGTGGGTTTTTTTTTGACATGCAGCACAGCCAAACGTTTTTTTCTTAACACTTCAGAAGCATAAGAACAATTTTCTGACAAGAGAAAAATGAGGAGAGAGTTTGAATTTGGCACGAAGAGTGAAAATTATATACCTCATTGCTTATAAATTGTGAACTCAATTGTGTCTACTACAGGTGGACTCCGTTAAAGGTGTGGAAATGTCTGAAATTACCAAGAGAAATGGGAGGTACCTTTTTAGCTAAATTTCAAGTGTCGCAGCAAAGGCTCTGAATACTTATGTCAATGAGATATTTCAGTTTTTCATTTACCAGACTGTCTAAATTTCAGTTTTCACTTTGTCATTACGGAGTATTGAGTGTAGCTTGATGGGAAAAGTGAATGGAAGTTGTCCGAACACTTTCTGATTGCAGTGTATGTGTAAGGAGTAGTAAGCTAGTTTGATGGCTGTGAGTATATGGATGGAAATCTTTTCTGTTTCCTGCAACATTTGGTTTGGACATATTTTTGTAGACAAGGGTGGGCGTGATGACTGGCAGGAGTGTGAGGTGGATGGATTTTTTTTACTTAATGAGATGAATATATCACTATCCACCAGCATTGTTATTCCAGAGTTTACTATTTGTCCATATTGAGCTCCGAGGTCAGCTTGTCCTAGCTGCCAAATTACAGGGAAAAACCAAGTGTCCGTGTCTCTCTGCAAGTCATGTCCGCAGCTAAATAGGATTTCCTCGGTATATGAAATGTGAAGGTGAAATCACCCAGGTGGAACACTGACTCCTAAGCAGAGTGAAAAAACAAAGAAAAACACATACCGGGGATGACAAGGCTTCATGTTCTACTGTACATCGCACATGCACACATTTACATCAACAGCACATCCACATTGTCTCACACACACACACACACACACACACACACACACACACACCCACACACACACACACATACACACACACGCACACACGCACACAGAAGCGTATAGATTTCCTCCTGTGTGGTTGTTTAAGTGTAGAAATTAATTTGGATTTATTTCAGTTCACTCACTTCCTTGTTATTTTCACTAACCTCACTCTGTATATTTTACGACTGTTATCCATATTTTTGACTTAATATACTTTTAAAATTTTATTTCTTCCACTCATTGATATTTTTATTGCTGCCTTGCAGAAAAGGTGATTAATTATGAGCAAATAGTTAATCATAAGAACAGTTTCCCTTAGTATGGAGCCCTGAATCAGGAAACAAAGCTGATTTTTTGTTACTCTTGTTGAATTCTTGTGTTCTCTCACAAAACTTTTATGTTATAAAATATTGTCTTGCCCTCCACCAGCAATGACGACAATAAAGAATAACGTGCTGCGTCTTGTTGCGTTGCATTATTTGAAACCCGTAGATCTAAGCAGACAAGTCATGATCAAGGTACAGTAGCTGTTATGTGCTATTATATGATCTCTTACTGTGATAAATGGCTGCTGTTTTTGGAGAGTGGACGCACATGAATGCTGGGAAAAAAGGTTGTCGTCCTGACACATTGATGTGTGTATGAAAACACAGCCAAAGAATTGGGTCGCACTGAAAACGTCACGTGTGGTTGGGGCGTATGCCACAGGTGTGTGTGTGTGTGTGTGTGTGTGTGTGTGTGTGTGTGTGTGTATGTGTGTATCCTAACAAATCTTTCAGGAGCTACATTTCTCAGAAAAGGAACTAAGATGAAAGCTTAAGTTTGGCACAAAGACTGTGCGGATTCTAGCTGCTCCTCATGACTTATACTTTGTCATTACAATATCATTTCGGGCTGTCAATAGCAATAACATAGCCTTCAAATGTCTTCAACCTTTGCTAATGCAGACATCATAGGTCAAAACACTCCTAACCTGCACTTCATCTTCATATTGTCATGTATTGAAACCCTTCTGTCAGACATTGATTCTAGACGACTGTGAACGTCCCTAGATTTTGGTTAATGATGTTTCGATACGTCCAATCTTGTTTTTTAAACTTATTTCCTACAATTATTTGTGCATGTGTGGCAACTATGGTATCTTTAAGGTGGAGTGGTCACCAATAAGCTTAATGTCAGGTCTGTGACGGGACACAAACTCCTGCATGGACGTCTGACACACTACATGCCCTTCCACACCCTTGACTTCCATACCGTGATTTTCTGCTTTGCTACATTTAGGGCACACTACTTCTTACATTGGTGACAAGCGTTGGCATTTAAAAACCTGTCACTTTTGTTCAGAGGGCCTGCGGCTTATACCATAAGTCTTATTGCTGCTGCCGGGAGGCGTCTATAGCTCTTTGGTTCTCTCTCAAAAAGTGCACACCGCATTAAAGGTCAGGTATAAACTTCAGCTGTAGGGACAAGCTTGCCACAATCCACCGTAACTACTAAACATCTGTTGCCGTGCATTCTGATATATACACCTTGCCTCTTAAGCTGTTTAGTGATATCACCTGCTGTCATGTGCAATGAATAGAAGTGACGCTCCTCTTTAATTGACTGATGTGTGTGCATATGGGTAATGTGTTCTGCAGAAGGCAAGGGAAGCGTATTGGGATTGAGAACATCACCTCATTTGGTGTGGATGCTGATTGCTGCTTTGTTTCTGTGTTGCAGGGGACAGGACTTTGAACTGGACAGAACGGCTCCAAGTACATTAAAGGCTACAACCGACCACTGCGCCGCTGCTCCTGCTCCTGCTGCTTCACATGGCAGTCTGCTCACCTCGAAATGATGGAAACCCTCATCACTGACAGGCGCGTGTACTTGCCGCGAAGTGGTACTTAAAGATGATATCTTTCATGTTTTCTTCTCCGTCTCAGAGGTTGTCGACCGGACCTTTTTGAGGAATATTTTCCTTAATGTGGGGAATATTTCTGAGATTTCCCTTCGCCGAGCTGCAGGAAACCCATGGCTACTACATTTCCACCGGATGGTTTTCACTTTCACCTGGATTTTAAAAAGGATCATTAGTGACCACGACCCTCATCAACGCCGGAGTTACTCACTTGCTTATGCCTGTGTGTGAATGTGACTTTAGTATAACTGTGTGTTTGTGTTTGTATAAATGGCGTAAGTGAGAGTTGGAAAACAAGGAATTCTTACTTGGAAAGGACAAAAGAGGACACAGCAAACAAGTTGAAAACAAGGAGTAGCAGCAATGTCCCGGTGGAGGCACTATTCGAGGACTGGGTGTCGGCTGTTTCAGACTGTGAAGGGCGGGAGCAGGATGATGGGATATGTAGGGCTTGAAGGTTCCCTTAGTGCCGGTCGATGGGTGTCCTCTCTAATATGGCTGGGACTGCTGCTGCTGCTGCAGGCGTCTCCAGCTGCCGTGTCGGCTCAGAAACTTGATGAGAACGACCCCGTGGTCACCACCGCCAATGGCAAGCTGCGCGGCATTAAGAAAGAGCTCAACAATGAGATCCTGGGTCCCGTCGTGCAGTTTCTTGGAGTCCCGTACGCCGCTCCTCCCACCGGCGAGCGCCGCTTTCAGCCCCCCGAGCCGCCGGCGTCGTGGCCCGAGATCCGCAACGCCACGCACTTTGCCCCGGTGTGCCCTCAGAGCATCGTGGAGGGCCGTCTGCCGGACGTGATGCTGCCCGTGTGGTTCACCAACAGCATCGACATAGTGTCCACATACGTCCAGGACCAGAGCGAAGACTGCCTCTATCTTAACATCTATGTACCCACTGAGGATGGTGAGTTCGCCTGTAGGCCCAGGGCAGGATGGTTGTGGGTACAGTGGGGTAGGGGAGGAGGGTAAAAGAAAACCAACCCACAACCTTGTGGTAAAGAGAAGTGTGTTGTCGGGGTGTGTTTTATTTGTGAGAGTGTATTTCTGTCTCTGTCCCTGTCTGTCTGTCTGTCTGTCAGTCGAGGGAAAGCATGACCTTGCGCATGTTTAATGTGCATGACACTGCTTATAGTACATGAATGTGTGAGAGTGGTTTAGTGTGAGAGAGAGAGAGAGAGAGCAGTGTGCATGTGGATGTGTGTGGCATCCATCCATCCAGGCCAAATTATTCTCATTCCCATATCTGCATCAATCTTCCTCCTTCCATTTTCCATCCTTTCTACCCTTCTCTCCTCCTCTTCCTTTTTTTTTTAACTCATTCCCTCCTGATCCCTTGCTCCTCTTTCTCCTCATCGCCTTAGTTGTTCTCCTCTACCAACCCCCCCCCCCACCCCCCCGTCTGTAACTCATCATAGCCTATTGTGCTCCACCACAATGGCTACAGTTCATTAAACAAGACAGTCGTTGTCATGATCATCACTGATTGATTTGGCTGAATGACTGGCTGGCTGACTGATAGGCTGAATACCAGGCTGATTGAGCTTCTGTGATTCATTCTTTCCCTCTGTCTTTATTTCTCCCTTTCCTTCCTCTCCAAGTCTTTTTTTTTTTTTTCCCAGTCAATCAGCTTCGTGTGTGTGTGTGTGTGTGTGTGCGTGCGTGTGTGTGTCAGGGTGTTTGTACGAGTGTGTGCATGCAGCTCCTGTGTGTGTTGCGCGTCCAGGGGCTCCATGTTATTCTTTAGTCTTCTATTCATTTTACAGTCAAAAGAATATCCAAGGAATGTGCCAGGAAACCGGGCAAGAAAATATGTAGACAAGGAGGTATGTATGATCTGAACGCAACCTATTCAATGCCACAGTAAGAAGAAACAGCCTGAAAATAGGAAGACAAAAAAAAAGAAGAACTGTGTTGTACAGCAGAGAGCAATTGGGAGATCAAGGTGTACAAATTATTCAGGTCTTGACTCGGGGCATCTGCAGGATTTTTTGAAAGCTAACTGTAAAAGACAGGGACCCTTTTAAATGCTCCCTGGAAGTAAATTTGTGGCCAATTTGAACAACCAAAGTAGAAAAACCAAGCTGTCAAACCCAGTCTTCCACTGACTTAACATACATAATGCAGTTCAAGAGAGTATATGTGAGCAGAGCAGGACCTTTCTTTTTATTTTTTTTTCAGATTTGTCAGACTTGGTAAATATCCTGCAGATAGCAACAATAACACATTTGCAAACCAAAAAAAACCCCTGACTCAGCCATGTAATTTGTAGACCTTGTGATGGTGGGATAATGGCGCAGGAGTGTTGCATCAGCCTCCCTTGGTCCATTGCTGTGCGTACGCTCTCTCTCATTGGTCAGCGAGATTGGGAGATTTTGAGTGGATGCCAGATCTGGGGTCGGAAGGTGTGCGGTAATGATGGTTGATGTGTGAGGAGATAACAGCAAATTTATTAGATCAGGCACACTGTCACAAACACACACACACACACACACACACACGCACGCGCACACGCACACACTCAGTGATGTAGATGTATGCAGTGTTAAACAAGATGAGCTCAGGCTGGACCTTGACTGTGTAATCTCCATTAAAAGAAAGCAGAGCTGTGTTCAGGTTGGCTCGGGCTACTGTATCAAGCACTGTTTCATCAAGATAATGCCCCCCCCCCCTCCTCCTCCTCCTCCTCCTCGTCCCCCTCCTCTTCCTCCTCTTCTCTGTCTCTCAGCCTCTCACTCCCTGGATGTGTGCACGTCTTTTATCTGTGTATATGTTTGTGTGTGTGTGTGTGTGTGTGTGTGTGTGTGTGTGCGTGCGAGCGTGAGAGAGAGAGACAGCAAGAGAAGGAGAGGGGAGATGCTGACAGTGTCCTTGATAAGGTCCGGGTGTTAATGTCATTGTCTTGGCAGCAGTCTGTATTATCACTTAGTGTACGTTACTGCTCTTCTTACCACACAGATACATGTACACTATAACTGTTCTGCTCCTCTCCTCTCCCCTCCTCTCCCCTCCTCTCCTCTCCTCTCCCCTCCTCTCCTCTCCCCTCCTCTCCTCTACCCTCCTCTATGTGTCACACACACAGATATGCAAAGTAGAAATGTGTTTAAAATGGGAGATTATAAAAGCTTACATTTTAGTCATACAGCATGGAGAATCATTATTATAAAACCCAGACAATCTCTTTTGAATTTTTTTCTTTTTTTTCTTTTTTTATTTGGGTTTATGGAAAGGGGAGATTAGGTGTAGACAACAATGTATGTTGCACAAATGAAAAAAAAAAAAAAATCACAGTGGCAGATCTGTGGCCTTGTTACACTACAGCCTGCTCTGCTTGGGGTTTCTTTCTTTGTTTTTTGTTTACTACCCTTTGGCTGTGCATTGAAAAAAAAAAAAATAATAATTTTTTGTGAAACATCAGGGAACCACTTTGAACTTTGCATACAGTGCTGTCACAGCAAATACTTCATTAACCTAAGATTTATGCAGCTCTATGCAGTAAGTATGCCATAGGTAATTAAAGTGTACATAAATTAATATTAATGTATGTATAATGTATAATATATAATATAATGTATGTAATGTGAACAGTAATAATGAACCTCAGGTATGAAACATTACAGTCGTAGAGATTCAAGGTCGAGAGTTAACCAGGAATGATTCTTTTATAGTTCCTTTTTACAAACTGCTGTCAGAAGAGAAGCTTCGAGAAACGTTCTAGCTAATGTTTGTGCAAATGGAAGCTTAATACAGTTATTACAGATGGGTGACAAATTAAAAGATCCGAGTAAGAGAATAATTATGTGCAAATGTTTACAGGGCACTGAGTGGTTTCAAGTATGAACGCGGTCAGTGTAATCGTTTAAGAGGTCTCTTTGGTTGGGTAACTGTAGCTTGTCCTTAGATGGCCGCACATCCTCATCCTCTGGCACATGTTTTTAGAATGACCGTGTGATATAGACCGGTACATTATCTGAAACAGTGCTTTCAGAAAAGGGTAGTTTTTACCCGCAGCCGCTGCTTTCTTGTAAGCTGCACACACTTTTGAAAAAGATGTTACACCAAGAGCACGATCGCCTCCACACCTGTCTGCAGTGATCACTGAGGAGCTGGCGGAGATGAACCTTTGCAAGCACACGGTCAAATCTCATCACGTCCAGTTAAAAGTCATTTCTGTAGGTGTAATCTGTCCCGGCCCATTATTATATTGTAATAACCCATACTACGTATATTATATAAGAATTGCAGCGATATTTGATTTCACGCCTCATAGTTTCTAATGGCAATTGCATGTGCTAATAGGGAAAGCAGTTTGCCCTGTATGTAGCAAGGTGGAAAGTATGGTTGTGTGCTGTATCAAGTTTGACTTGCTTATCTATTTCTTCACTGTAGTTTACTTATCGAAGCTACAATATCTTGACCATAGCGTTGACCGTAGCATTGATGGCATGCAAAGATATTGATAGATAAAAACACAGACACTGTTTTGTAGAATCTAATCTAATATTGATGTTCTCGTCTGGTGATAGAGTTGTCTGTGCAGGGGTGTGGGCGGCACACTGGGCCGCTTTTGAGCATGGCTTGAATACCAAAGTGTACAGTAACACTGACGCTGGCCATGAACGTCCTATTTAAGGCTGCACTTTTTCAAATGCATATTTCAGACCAGACAACAGACTGTGCCACAAAGGTTTCATCAAAATCTCTCTCGGGTCGTGAAAGAATCATTGTGTTAACGTGCCCGATGGAAATCTGCAGAAACAAGAGAGTCATTGTACGAGCACCGTTGACATTTAGTAACTGCGGGCATGTCATTCTAGTAATGATATCTATATACAGCATCACACAGGTTCTGATCGACAGTCAATTGTGGAGCTTTCTGGAACTTTCCTTTACGGAGGCCTGTTTCTTGGATACTCTTCCGGACATCAGTCATTATCAGTGACACACTAGCACAATGTCTAACCAGTGGTGCGTGGAGTGAGTGGACAGATCATGTTGAGTGACAGGGTAATTTCATGGCTAGATGTGTGCACAGTGATGCATTTGGTAACAGGGTTGGATTGCAGGAAATAGATTATCAGTAAGTCTGTCTTTTATAAAAGTAGCACTCTCAGTGCCACATCACTGCAGCTGTTTAGTGATAAAGAGAGCAGTTTACAGCTGTTGGTATACGTCAGACACATAAGCTTTGTACAAAGGGAAATTTATGTCCGTAAGCTGCAGGTGCAGACTCATCATGAGTGAATATGTGGAGCCCTAGATTTCATTTACTTGGGTGGAAATTTGGTACTTATGCTTACAAAAATGTTGTGGAAATCCATAGGTCAGTTCTCGAAAAGGTTGAGCAATTATTTAGACAGACCCACAGAGAACTGGCGGTTGACCACTTGGCATCGTTATGACATTTTGTTGTCTTAATTAATTAGGAATTTCACCAACATTCATAACCGCAGCCAACATAAGATGCTGCTTTCGTTAGTGTGTCTCCCGCTTGACCAAGAAAGAGAAAACAAAGTTAACAGGGGTAAGAAGGAGAGACGGAGACAGAGACGGAGACGGGCAGTAATGAAGAGCAGCGGAAAAAGGGCAGACTTGGAGTGATATTAGAGCGAGATGGACAAAAACAAAGTGAAACCAGGACACAAAGGCAGAGTATAATTGCTGTGGGAGTCATGTCTCGGCCCTCGTAAGGACCGTTGTACTGTTCCCTGCTGGTTTAAACAAGTCTTCTGTTGTTAAAAGTGGTGGTATTTGATGCGTCTTGGATGGAGTGCGGTCAGTTAGTTATCACATGCTGGGATGGTGGTCTCTGCAATGAGATCATTCACAGATGCATTCATAATTCATTCCGAAAAATGAAGTAAATGCAGTAGTAATTCACTTATCATTGATGACAGCTGAAAAGACAAAAAAAAAAAAAAAAAAAAAAACAGCAAAGATTGAGTGACACAGAAACGCGTTTCACAAATCGCTGCAAATATGAAAAAAATTCATTGACATTCTTTACAAATTCTCTTCACATATTAAAGCCAGAGACCCAGTCTTATTGACTGAAACTGAAAGAGTATTGACACTGTTAAATACCGCAAATGTTTCTAAGCAATACTTGAAAAAACAGAACGCAACAGGCCAGTAGTTAAATACCAATAACAAAATTTGCTAGACCCAAAAACATTTTAATAGCGTTAAATAAGAGCATTATTTATGATTCACTATTCATCTTGTCACAGTATTACAGCCCAGATTATTTGAAGAGGAAAACTTTTGCTTTTTCAAGCAAAAATGATATGAGTCATTTGTGGAGGGTATTTATAGCTATGGGACCTCTGTAGGGCTGGAGCTCAGTACTTCTGGAGCAAAATGTGTAGAATCAAATAACGTTCCAATAACAGAAGATGACAGCAAATGATTCTTAGCTGTGTTTACTCATTCTTTGATCAGATACCCTCTCGCCCAATTCACATTTTTGTTTGTTTTTATTAAAGCTGCAGTATGTAAATATCTCTCAGTTGAAAACACGTCTTCATGTGGAGAAGTGCTGTCAGAGGCGTCTGAGACCAGACTCCAGCGTGAACAGCGTGGTAGCAGCGCAGACATAGTTTCTGACTGAGCTTCGCCCTTCTAACCAATCACAGAAGGCAAAAGTCAGGGGTGGGCGCTCGCAGCTGTCAGTCAGTAGATGGACGTGCTTCTGGTCGACTGCTCGTGTGTGGCGTCCTTCTTGCAAACCAGACATTTCAGTGTTTTTTTTGTCATTTTTCATGTCTTCAGCTGTAAAACAATAAAAAAAAAAAAAAAAAAGAATCATTCATGCAGCAAAACTGTCTACAGGGTGGAGCGGAGTGGTTTGCTTTTGAGTCTCATTGAACATTTCGTAACGATCCCCAGCCTTAGCCGTACGCCTGCTATACAGCTGCAAAGATTAGCTGATTAGCGTGTTTTGCATTTTCGGATCATTTTTCTCTCCCTCTTGCCTGTTCTTTTATCATCAATGTCTCCAACTCAACCCACAGCTGACTGCAGGCATGTTCATGCCTCAACTCTGCAGGTTGTCAAAAGGCATTATGGGTAACAGGAAAGCAGGGGCTGATGCAAATGTACGTGTTAGAGGGTGAAGGAAAGTTCAGGTATCACAAATTATAACACTTTGAATAATAACAGCAAATATATTAAGCATCACAAGCTGACAATATCAGGACAGAGCAGTGTCAAGTGTATCAGAGCTGTTTTTATTGTTGACTTCATACTAGGTTATGTTCACCAAATTATGTGAGCTTCTGTCCACTAGGTTTTGAGCTACACGTTTTTGGTATTTGTGGCGCCACTTATGGATCACGCTCAAAATGTTTCAGTAGTCCTATTCCCAAACAACTCGTTAACAAGTTATGGCCATTTTCATGCTAAGCCTTCCCTTGTGAATATCTTGAAAACTAAGTAAGATTATGTAAGCTTTTTTACAGCGATTATTTACAGAAAACATGATGGCAATCAGACCCACAGTTTAGGAGGAGATGTCAAAGCTTTTCAAAAAAATTCAAAATGGTGGAAAATCCATCCTAGAGGTTCTAAGAGGTTTTGTGTAGAGCTGGACTTGTGTAAAACCAAAGATGGGCAGACATCCATCCTAAACGTCTGAAAGTTGGGAAAAAACATCAGCGTTTTTGAAATGCACACAATCTTTGACAGTGGTGAAGATGGTACCACTCTCCTGCTATTACAGCTGCAAAGAGAAGCCCTCCCACCCCCCCACCCCCACCCCAAAGCTCTGTCAACGCAGTCAACCTAGGGGAAACACTGCCCTATATGTTTACTTTATGTTGAATTAAGCTGGGCTTTTAAAACCCAAACTAGGCCATTTATGCTGCAAACTAGGCCATTTCCCAGTGCATGTGCACACTGTTTAATATCTCAAACACTTCCGGAAATATTTCAACATGTTGCATTATTCTGACATTGTGTGCTATCTCCACTCCAGAGGGGTTTAGAATAGAAGCTCCATTGTAGATGTGAGTTTCTTCAAGATGGAGACATCTTCACAGAAAGTGAATTTTTCACTGTTTTTCTACACGATTCCCCCTCTCCCTCACCCCTGTCTTCTCCCTATGTCTCTTCCTTTCCATCCGTCTTTATCTCCCTCTGAACAATTTAGCCTTTTCCCTTGTGTCTGTCTCTGTCTCTCCATCCATCCTGACCTATTCACCCTCCCACATCTCACTTTCCCTCTCTGTCCTTTTCTCTTGCTTGTGTGTTTTCTCTCTTACTCCTTGGGCTTTGTCCCAGTTTTGTTGGCGTTGAAGGAGGATCTTGTGGGAGGTGGCATGCACGTACACATGCACACAAAGACAAACAAAAAGAGTGGAGGAAATAGAAGGCAGGAATAGGCATGGCCCTTCTTGTGTTTGGGTCTCCCTTGAGGTGCTCTGTCACCTCCATTCACAGCTTAACTTCTGTGTTTCTTCTCAGGTTAGCGTGTTGTGCGTGTGTGTGTGTGTGTGTGTGTGTGTGTGTGTGTGTGTGTGTGTGTGTGTGTGTGTGTGTGTGTGTGTAGATCAATCCATGGATATGGGTATATGTGTGTGTGTGTGTGTGTGTGTCAGGTGAATGTTGGGTTCTGTCCTGTCTGACAGGGTATGTGTCAAAGCTTGCCTGACTAGCTGTGCTGACTGCTGGGCTGGTGGGGGACTTGTCATTTTCAGCCTGGCCCTATTGGAGCAAACAGAAACAAAAAGAGATACAGAGAGAGCGAGAATACATGTAATCTGGGCCAAAATCCTTTCTCTGCATTTAATTCTGCTTTTGTTCAACTTAGTTTTGGCCATGAGGAAATGACAACGCTGCATCTCCCCTACTGTGACACACTTTAAAAATCAGCTAATACTCAATACTAATGGGATGAATGTATTGTTTAGTCATATAATAGATAATAATAGTGACATAGATAATAATTCTAGCCTATTAATTTAAGTGTAATAGAATCCATGGATTTATTGTAAAATTACATAAAATTATTCCAATTTGTTGCTAATTTTCTCACCAAAGTATGAATGTAAACATTGTGCTGCTCTGCCATTGGTTATTTTAAGCAACTTCCCATTTTGCTCTTCACTTTGTAATAGTGGAAGCATACTCTGAGCTGGCCTCTTGACAGCAATCTGTGTTGGACAGTTTTACAATGATGGAAGGAGCCGGACAACTTGGCTTTGGTTGGGAACATCAATAAAAAAGTTTGAGTTTAGATTAACTTCAAAGGTACTCACAGATTTCACAAAGGAAGTTGCCCAACACTTGACACTCTGTCAGTAGCTGCTGATTACAACCCAAAGTGAAGTAAAAGATTTTCTTTTTCCCAACACCTGCAGTAATATAATAATAAAAAAAAAAAAAGTTTGTATGTTGGTATTTGCCCTCTTTGCAATTGCTGTTGTTATCTAAAGCACATCCTAACCACGAGAACCTCTCTGGACAGCAGTAATAATTACCGACAGGGTGGTGATGACATGCACCTGAAGTTGCTGCTTGGTAGAGTAAAGAGTTTCCAGCTGGATATGTTTTTACACAGGTGGATTTTCATTTGGGAGAAAAGCAAGCTCTCTGTGTGTGACGGCAGTAATTATAAGATTAGACAGACTGACAGACCGGGACACTGATGGGAGAGAGAAGACCAGGACTCATAAAGTCAAGCCGAGTGCAGGTCAACTACACCTATAGGATTAGGTTTGAATATATCAGTATTGCATCAACAGGACAAAGCCCTATGAGAAGCAAGTAATGTTAATGTTTATCTCACAAGAGAATACTAAACAAAGTTCAATAAAATTCTGATGATTCTGCCATTTCTGAACACGTGTCAACATTGTGGCTAAGATGACCGGAAAGTAGTGCAAGAGGAAACATCTCAGGATCATTAAAGTCAAGCTTTTCCATCATCTTGGAAGCATGAATGTGTTCTCTGCATTTCATGGCATTCTCCTCGTAGAATATAAGAACTTGTGTGCAAAGTTTAGGAGGGTGAATTTACACGAATTGTGTGGATATGAGCAGTTGTGTTTGCCCTGCTGTCTGAAATCAACGTTACTCTGATATTATGGCATATGGCACAAACTTATTAAAACAAGTACTGATACTGATACAACAGGGTAAATCACCATTTTTAATGGCAGGGTAGCTGTGCAACACTGTACTTAATAACGGCAATTTTGTAACAGCAAACAGCTTTCTGAACACAGATTACAGTCAACCAAAACAAAGCAGAGAAACCAATTTACTTGATGGGGGAAAAAAGAGGAACTAAAATCCAAAGTACACTCAAATATGATCTGGTTAATAATAGTGATTTTTAATTGGCAGAATGTTTCTGCTGTGCTGAGAAAAGAGGCCAGATTGAATAGAGATTTCAGATTAATGTATCCAACATTTTTTTTTATATTCCCTGAAAGTTGATAACAGTCCTGCGTGGGCTGTTATTTACTCAATCTACTATTTCCAAACAACATTCACTTTTTTGAAGTCCAGTTTGGCACTTTCATGGCAACATGAAATCATGTATCAGTTGATCTTGAAGTGCTTTGAAATCAGACACATCGGCTCCTCCTGTATCTTACAGTTGGAACAAACATCTGTCAGTACACAGCAAGATGTTACAGCAGGAAGAAAATCTAATTTATTTCTGCAACTGATTGCTTCTCAAGTTGTCTCTGCCAGTTTATATGACATTAACAACACCTCAACTTTGAACCTTCATCAACACGATAATCAAACACTTCTCAATGGAAAAGAAAAAAACTCAGTAGTTTTTAATTGGATATGCACTCAATCTGTTACTGCATGTTACAGCAGATATGAAGTGGTGGTCATTTAAACTAAATAAGAAAGTATTTTGTAGTTTGATGGTATATGGGCTGTCGTAACTCCGTGTTTGACTTAAGTCTCTAAATAGAAATCCAAGGAGACATTTAGGAGGACTAGTGCCGCATAAATTGCCACCAATCGCAGGTAAAGAGTAGATGAAAAACTCTTGATGTGTTATCTTCTGTAGCAGACTTCTGAAAGATATCAACAGTTCAAAAACAGCGACTCTCATAAAATTGCTAAAAGCAGAAGTTGTGAAGTTGTTAAATATGTTTTTGAGCTTGCGCCAAACAGAAACCAAAGGTTAACCCTACTTTAAAGGCCCCACATTGCATAAAGGTACATTTCCATGTCTTCTTTGATTATAAAGCAGGTCTAGGTTCTATATTGATACTGTGAAAGTATCAAAGCGCTCTGTCCACAGAGAAATACACACAGCCTGTATTCAGAAACCAAGCCTTAAAATGAGCCGTCAGGACTTCCGTAACTTTGTGGTGTCACAACAAAGCAGCCACCGCTCTCACCCATGCCCCCAATCCCAACCCACATGGACCCACCGTCCAACCTTGTAGGATTTGATTCCTCTGAGAGTTTTACCTGAAATCTGCTCTCTTTTTATTTGATCAGTCAAAAATCAGTCAGCCTGAGAGAGGAGATGTAAAACTGCATTGAGATGGTTTGTGGCGCGTCAAAACCACAAAAATATCTTCTGGTGCATATCAACACTTCAAACAAAACACCAGAAAAGTGTAAAATATGGGACCTTTAAACCTGGCTTATCTACCATAACTCTGATCTTAAACCATAAAATAGTTGTCATGCAGAGATAGTGTGGAAATGTAGAATTTAAAATAACCCAATGATTGAACATAATCCAGGGTTTTGTACAGTAATCAGTGTTTTGTCTGACTATTAGATTCGTGTTGCCAGCAGTTTTATCAGGAAAATTAGATTATTCATTAACTGTTGAACAGGTCCAGTGCTTGAGTAGCCTCTTTGTTGCCTGGTCAGGGAAATGTCAAAAGGAAGATGGAGAGTACGACCTTGGGCTGATTGTATAAACAGTTCTCCAAGCTTTTGTTTTTTTTCCCCCCAAATAGTTACACACACATCAGCATCCACCCACCTGAAGCAAATCCTGCACACAGAAACGCACACACATACACATACATGCATACGTGCGCCTCTGCTCAAGGTGACAGCATTGATAGCTGCTCATACATATTCATGACTCTTGCATTACAATAAATAAATAAGCTGCTTTTTTTTTTTTTTTTTTTTTTTTTCCTGAATATTAAATGAAGGACATTGAACCTTTGGCACACCACCGACACTCTCAGCCATTGTAGTTTCACAAATGACAGCCACAGCAACTGCACAGAAGTCAGGGATACAAATGTCATAACATTGCCCCATTTCTAAGATTCATTGCACAAAAAAAATCAATCCTTTCTTCTCCACACCCTCTTTTCTTGCTGCAGCTGTAGCGGGGACATTTTGCCTCATGCATATTTCAGACACAGCATATTGTGAACAACACAGATAGACATGGCGTGGTGAAAAAGTAACAGCTTTTCCGATAGTTTCCATTTCACTCCTAGTTATTATTTATGGGGACCCTTTCCAAAACCACTATACAACTATGCATGAAGCTATTTGCTTCAGTGATGATGGAGAGGCATCTGTAAACTAACTGAAGGCAATAAGCCTCTGCACACAAGCCGCAGGACGAAGGGAATGAGAGTCATTGGATGAATTATAACATTGTTTCTCTTGTACCATATTCTTGTTTTGGTCATTATACTTGTAAGGTGAATAGTATCTGTTGCAGTGTTCGTCAGCGAGGTATTGTAATGGCAAACTAGAAATACAGCCTTGCAGTTGTATCCCTCCGCCAACCCACCAAGTTGCAGGAAATATGGTCACAACCTCCCCCATCTGAGTTACAGTATTAACAGAACATTATGATGTCGCAGTGAAGTTGACCTTTAACTGTTTTGATATGAAATATCACCACTTCATTATTTTATCCCGTTAGATAAGGCCTGACTGGGATATTGCGTTCTCGAGAATGGGATGGACGTATGGGCGTACGTACAGACAGACAGACAACCTGAAGACATAATGCCTCCGTGCCATCAACATCCAGGGCTCACCTAGAAGTGAAAAAGAGATCAAGAGGTTGAGTAAATAAATTGCTGCAAAAAAGTACAAATGTATACGGTACAATTAATCATTTTTTAATCGTAAAATAACATCATCATCAGATGACCTGACTCAGAGTGAGTGAGATGCAACAGCATGGTTACTTAACTGCTGAATCATATCTATGGTTTTGTGGGCGATGGATTCGTTGTTCAGGTTTGTTAACAGAAGCTAATAAATGTTTTAAAATGGTGATGATCATTGGCTTTGTTGGGTCTGAGCTCTGACTCATGAGCTGGACACCAAATATGTTGGATTTTAGTTGTCTATCAATTTATTGGCTATCAAAAATTAGCTGCAGCAAACATGGACCCTGATGTGCTGTGGTGCAGTCAGGCAGAAGGAAAACTACTGGCTATCTTTAACATACGTAATGGAGCTGTTTACTCTGCGGTTTTTGCTGAGAACATAGGATTGTTGAGATTGAGTAAGAATAGCATCTCTCGAAAAAGTAGTTTTTTTATACATCCAAAAGTTATTCTATTAATCATTTTCTTTATGAAAACAGGAAGCCGTCCTCCAACCTAGGTTTGATATTCTGTGTGCCTTGCGTTCCATGGGATCCTGCAGCCACCTTCAACAAGCTGTATTTTAGTACAGGGGACTATGAATGAAATCTACTGTTAGGGGGCTGCCAAGTCCCTTTAATTATGCTGTGATGTTAAATTAGGTATGTATGAATAGAACAGGCTGCATGTTAAAACCTGGCCTCGTGCCCAGGTCCAATGTCCCCATAGATACATATGGACTACTGCAGCTTCCCAGTTCTTCACAGGGCTTGTTGGCACAGTGAAGTGTTGTGGTGACAGCTAAGTGTCACAATTGACATCTATGTTGCAAAACTAACATTAGTACCAGTTAGCAAAATGAAATGCATGGGAATGTGTATACAGTTTTTTCTGGCCTCACCATGTATGTGTTTGCACAGTCCAATGCATTTTGCGTAAAGATAGACAGCTATTGCTCTGACAGGTGTGCATGTATATGTTCGTATGTATGTAGAAGTCAATTGTTGTTTGTGTGTGTGCATGGAAAAGTAAATAGATAAGATGATGCTCAGCCAGATGGCGTGTATGTTAGATGCTCAACACAGAGGCCAAGGTGTCACCTTGGCTTGGTAATGAGGCAGGGAGTGGTGTGGTAGCAGTGGGGTGGTTATCAGAATAGGAAATATCGAATGAGTTGTGAATGCACACTTTCTTCGACTTACATTGCTGGAATGTCAAGTTAACACATTTTCAAGGATTTTAGTGTTTTTGTTGGTGTAGAGAAGGTCTTACAACGCCAAACATGACCTTGTGACAGCAAGAAAATAAATAGATAAATAAAATAAAACCAACAAAAAAATCACATTGACAAATCAGAGCCATTTTGAAGTAATTTTCCCAAATGATTTAAATACTGTAAATGCTCTCTAGTGAACTTTTATTCTTTTAATTTCCAATTTAAATATGCCATTTACGTGACTATGGCAACTATTTTACAGGCAGGGAATGTGTAATCAAATATGAAAGTGTTTTTGGCGTTTGGACCCACACAAGAAACTAGAAGTCTGCATATCTCTGCCTCTGCTGCTTCATACTGGGCCGTCTGTCTCCGGTGAATCCCCCAAAGTGATGGATATGCAACGCTGAATCACTGGAAATCTCTTAAACCTCTTTTAAAAATTAAAGATATAGGTGAGAAAATAACCAACATTTTTACAATCATACTACTTCTGTAAATTTGTCTTAATAAGATTATTCTGACTGGTTTTGATGGGTTGACAGTAAGAACTTAGTGCCAACAAAGACAACTTTTGGGACAAACCTTACTTTCTGAAGATGAGAGTCGCCAGGATTGCCCTGCGGTTGCCAGGTTTAGCTTTTCCCCCTGCACACCTCACAGCAGCTGACATGAATGAGCTTCTAACTTTTTCTCTGAGTGAACATTTTACAGGTAAATATTGCTGAAATCTTTGTCTTTAATTTATGTGAACGGTGAATTTGTCTTTTTATGTCACGGTTATAACATGTAATCTTATGGTCTGTGTTTCAGTCACTATTTCATACTTGTTCCGTTGTCTGACGACAGAAACTGAAACATGTAACCTGTGCTGCATTGAGAATTTGGCTGTGTTAAAATACTGTATACGTGAGCACAGAGAGCATAGGAGAGAAGCAAACGGATGGAGGGCTGAAACTGGCTGACAGTAGGCAGAATGCAAATGTGACGCGGTCCAGCCACATGCTAGGTTCTGATCATGGCTTGTTAAGCGTTTAAATTCATCTCTGATGGCGTGGTGAAAAAGTAACAGCTTTCCCGATAGTTTCCATTTCACTCCTAGTTATTATTTATGGGGACTCTTTCCAAAATGGCTATACAACTATGCATGAAGTTATTTGCTTCAGTGATGATGGAGAGGCATCCGTAAACTAACTGAAGGCAATAAGCTTCTGCACACAAGCCGCAGGACGAAGGGAATGAGAGTTAATGGATGAATTATAACATTGTTTCTCTTGAACCACATTCTTGTTTTGGCCATTGTACTTATAAGGTGAATAGTATGTGTTACAGTGTAAGTCAGCGATGTATTGTAATGGCAAACTAGAAATACAGCCTTGTGGTTGTATCCCTCCGCATATACTAGGCACATGCTAGGTTCTGATCAAGGCTTGTTAAGCGTTTAAATTAATCTCTGAGTATATGCCTCTCTGAGCATACAAGTGTAAATACAGTAAATAATGTCCACCTTCAGTCTCCTTCTTCCATTCTCTGTTTGCAGTTAACTCACACATGAGCAGATGAAAAGTCATTAGCTCTATCCCAAATTGCTACCTAGTGTCTCATCTGTAATATTTATGTGCTGCACTAACAAATACAGAAGCATGACAGAACAGCTTATTGCCACAATGAGAAGTAATGAGATGTAATTTGGTGTTGCACTACTACATAAATCATTTAAAGCCCTGCAGTCATATTCACTCTAAAGGTGCTCTATAATGGACCAGCCTTGGCATTAATCGACGTCTCACTTTCTGTCTCTCTGTTGCTGCCTGTCTATTTACTCTGTATTTTCAAACTCACTTCTAACATAGTTTTTTCATTCAGGATTGTGACTTTGGAAATCTCACTATGCATTATTGTGTTTATTGAATGGAATGACGTGTTTTATAAGACCACCGGTGGTGACATTATTCCATCTGGGAGCTTTCACTACTCCAACACAATAACAAATAAATGGTGGCACAACAACACACTAATAGAGACTTCACCATTCAAATAATTTGACTGCAATTGCAAGGACAGCAATTGAGTCTTATTGTTAATTGTTAATCAGCTCTTTGTATCAGCTTTAAAAGAAAAATGACAATCACTGCTGTAACAGTACCTGTGAGATATGAACAACTTGCGGCCGTGTTACTGGAAGAGGCCGAAACTACCAAAAGTAAAATCATTCCAATCAAGCGACATATAGACAAGCAAACAGCTGACAAAGATCACTGTAAAACACATATTACATCATGGCACCACTTGAGGTCACTTTGTAAGTAGCAAAACAGGGATGATGATTGTTTAAATAAAATATATGCCCACTGGCCCTTTAATGATGGGCACTAAAAATATATAGTAGCTGGAAAAAATAGAGCCAAACTCCTAATTATCCATCTCATTCCCATACCGTTGGCACCCTAACCTAAAGGGTTAGTTCAGATGTTTGATGTGAAGTGCTATGGGTTACTGATCAATTACACCCCGATGTCGCCGCCTGCTAGAGGCTGGCCAGACAAATAATGAACATCAGCAAATGAGGCCAAGGTAACATTATCTCCACAACAAACTGTGCAGCTGATGCTCATTTTTGTCACACACAAAAGTGAACAGCAGACAGCAGCATTGGCTTGAAGCCTGTAGGGTAATCCATTTTGAATAGCACAGGGATATACATATATACACTCAGTTGGCAGTTCAAGTCCGCCTAGCCACTACTAATGCAGTCCAATACAGCAGTCCTGCATCCAATCCTCCCTTCATGAAGGATATGATGTTCAGTTTTCACAGGAATTGTTTTAGAGAGGTGTTGACTCGACAGTATGATAATTTTTAGGATGTAGTTTGTGATGTTGTTGAACTGTGTTGTATTATGCATTGAGGTGCTTCTGTTGTTCAGCCCGCCCTCACTGATATAAATGAGCCTGACACAATAATAGAAACATCTGTCCGGTTGATTTTCCTCTGGAGTTTAGTGGTTTCATCTCACTTATTAACAACCACAGCGCACAGTACTGCTCCATAAATGCTGCCTGATGGACTGGTGCAGACTCAGCCGTGTGAACATGCTTACAGCTATAATCAAGTAAAATTTTAAGGTTAGTAAAGCTGGATATGACAGTCTGGGCTGGGAATGGATAAGTGATGAAATTAATAAATTATCCAAAATAGGAAGAGAAAAAAAATTCACTCTTTTCTAAAATGAATTTTTTTATTATCTGCTGTTGACCCTTTCAGGCAGTGTTTAATTCCAAGCTGTGTACAGCAGATTTACCAACTAAATGGGTGCGCCACCAATTCTAAATTTAGTAGTCATGGAGAATGCTACTTAGTCTGTGAAAATAGTTTTAGAAATAACTTCTGAGGCCCAGGAGGGGATGAGAAACCTGAGAAAATATCCCTGATGATATTCTACGTTTATAACCATGTTGGTTGGCTGGACAGTCCACAGATACTCTTGGCTCCGAAATCACATATCCTAACGACTTTGACGATCCTCCGACTTTTCCCTCTAGCGCATTCATGAAGTTGGAAGTTTTTTAGTCTAATGTCTTGTCAATTATTGGATGAATGACCATAAAATTTGGGACATATATTTCTGCCCGCCCTCAGGATGACTTGTAATTACTTTGGTGATCCCCTGGAATTTCATGTAGCACCATCACCAGGTCAGAATTTGAATTTGTCCAGCAGTTTGGTTTATGAACTGCAACACTAATCGGCCTCAACTGTATTTTGTGTTTAGTGCTACTTAAAGAATGTTAGCATGTTAGCATTGTCAGTGTGAGTATATTAGCATGGTGATGTTAGTGTTCATCTCAAAGCAGCGCTGCGCCTAAGTACAGCCATGCAGAGCCTATGGCAGTTAACAGAACATCTGCATTACAAACTGGGCGTGGAGTTTGAAAGATACGGATATCAAGTTGCATTAATGGCGTAGGAATCGGGGTTTTTGGAGGTTGTTCCAAATTGAGTCCTGAAAGTGAGGATATCTCAACCTGAATTCATTTCAACCATTGTTGCAGCTTCTAAAGTGGTCTTTAAAATTCCAAAGGTGTAGATAGTTAATGTTATGGTTGAGGGTGTGGTTGCAGATGTAGGATTGAGGAGGACTGAGATGACCAGCACTAAGGCCTTCAAGGGTCAAGCTGAGTCACTGCAGCTCCCCTGTTGTTCAGGGTTTCAATCATTTTTTTACCAAGCCTCCACATGTTATCATGCATTCTGAATTTGCTTCCTCTCTCCTTCACTCTCCCTCGACCTGTCTCCCTGTCTTTATCTATTTCTCCAGAGAAATTTATTAGGAAGTCGACATCATTAAGTACCTTGACTCATGTGCTGCTGGGCTTTAATGTTTAATTTCACACCAAACGAGGGGAGGAGGACAGGGAGGAGGGGGAGGAGGAGGCGGAACGAGGTGAGGGTAGAGTATTACACAGGTGGATATGTTTGCTAATTTTATGTGTGTGTGCGATCACTAACCAAACCATAAATCCGTCGCTGTGAGGACATTTTCACGGCGGTTGTCACATGCTACTTCTTATTACCTTATTCACAGACATTCCTGTGTACTGTGTCCTTGCTACCACTTGGTCAGCAACACTAACTGTGCATTGTGTCTGAAAGCTTCGGTTGTTCGGTTGTTGTGAGTTTTGAGCATCAATCCTTTTGTGCTGCTAATGAAGATGCACTCAGCTGCATGCAATCAGTCCTAACGCGTCAACAGCTGTGTTCAATTAAGCTCACGCTATTTCAATAGAGATTGTGCTCATGTAAAGACCAAGAGTCCACGCGTGTGACTCCACAGAGAAAGGCCAGCAACAAGGTAAATAGTCTTATTTACCCTGAGTGCTTAAACTCTGTCCATACTTTTAGGGTTGAGGTTAGAATCAGGTTTAGGTTAAGGTTGGGGTAAAGGACTGGGGAATGCATTATGTCAATGAGTCTCACAGCTATAACTTAAGTGTGTGTGTGTGTGTGTGTGTGTGTGTGTGTGTGTGTGTGTGTGCATTTCTGTACATATGCTGATTATTGTAAATCCAGTAATTAGCCTCACCAGTGCATTGAATAAGTGGCTCTAATTGGACCCTTAAACCCACTGCCACTCAAATGTCTCATTGTACAACACATAAAGATGCTGAACACACACACACACATATATACAAATACACACTGTGCAGTATTGAATCTTCACAAACACACACACCTACGCTAAGATAAATAGTGTGTAAGGCCCGGTGTGCTAAAAGATGATGTGCTCAATATTCACTCATTGCAAATAACATCCACCCTCTCTCTCTCTCTCACACACACATCCAGAAGGGGACACAACCGTTTTGCTTGGAATGCTATATCAGATATTAGATCAGAATTCAAGGGCTGTGTGTGTGTGTGTGTGTGTGTGTGTGTGTGTGTGTGTGTGTGTGTGTGTGTGTGTGTGTGTGTGTGTGCGTGTCAGCACATTGGAGACAGCAATAGACACCTCAGCAGCTTCAGATACACAGTAACTGTCAATAAGTCATCACTTCTTTCATTAAGCATATTGGCAGCTGGTCAATAGGGTGTGTGCTTGCGTGTGCACGCATGCTTGCGTGTGTGTGTGTGTGTGTGTGTTGTATAAGCCCACGCAGATGGAAATGTAACACCTAAGGATGAGTCTCAGCATAGAGTGTGTTTCTCTGTGCTGACAGGTAAAAGCAAAGGTGATGGATAATGTGTGTGTGTGTGTGTGTGTGTGTGTGTGTGTGTGTGTGTGTCCAGAGGGGGAACTGACGTAGGCGGAGGAGATGAAGTATTAAGAGACCATCAGTAAAAGGAAAAGGTGGGGGTGGAGACTGAACACAAGCTAACCATGATCAAGAGATGAGAAGTGAGGTAGTGGCAACTAAATGAATGATCTCTCATGAGTGATCTTCTGGAAAAAGCCTCTCTTTTGTTTAAATTGTACACTGTTAAACATCGGACGGCTCTATTATTGCAGTCTTCCTCTGACTATTGCAAATAGCACTGTTGTGTTTTCCTGAGGTTCAAGTCCTCTTTGCCGTGTGATGTTTTCGGTGCCCGGGGCACGGAGCGCCGGCACGAGGAGAGCCACCAAACACGTGGCAGATTCATTCAAATGAGGCAACACGAAGAGAGTTGTCTGTATTTTATTTTAGTGGTTAGATATTGCACTGAGAATAGAAAATCACATCTGTTTCTGTGGCAAACTTGCTCCACTAGCACTCTGGTTATTTTTGCCAACAAGAGCAAACTTAATAATGTGCTGACATTATGGAATAATGATTCAAAATGTAAAGAATTAATGTTACTTAAGCCTTCCCCAGACACTAGATGCATTTAGATTGGCATATAATGTTAGACTGTTGGAAATGCAGTCTGCATCTATTTGCATTAATCTTTTTAACCTATTTGTACTTAATTTATTGATATGACTTAAACTGCTGCGTTGTACTGTATGCAAAGCTTCTCCTGCAGCTTGTTAAATACCTGCAGCAGCTGATTTGTTAAGTGTAAATCCACGAACCACGCATTGACAGTATCCACGACACAATGATTACCTTGATTAAGTGTATGTCAGCCTCACACACCTCTACACATTTCTTAATTGTCAGTTGCATCTGAAAAGTATCCTACATGTTATGCAGGGGCTGTTAAACTACCACAGCTCATTAATCCTGCATCACCATCAACCTGGGTTTTCTAGCAAAGTTGGCATCTTGTGTTTTTACTATTGAAACAGACAATTACAATATGATTTAACAGCGTAAAACAGAATAAATACTGCTGAACTGATCGATTCTTCAAACACTTAAATAGATTTATACTGTTTCGACAACATTTCATTTATTCTTGCAGATTAGAGGTCCTGTGTCACTGTGCCTCTCTGACCCCGCCTACACAACAATATGAGCTCTGATTTTCAGAGCTGGGAGCAATGATGTGATTGGCTGAGAGTGTATTTATTACTGATTGAACCTCGTAATCTATTGTCCACTTTCCACTTACATATGTGAACCTAATTATTAGAGACGGTCCAAGACCTCTCGCTTTGCACTGTTTTTGCACTTGCAACACTAAAATGGAGCCCTCACTAGTTATTCAGAAAATATTGGAATTGGACCTTAAGAAGCGACATCAGTCAATCCATAACTTAAACCCACGGGGGATAAAAAACTGTTGTGTGTGTGTGTGTGTGTGTGTGAAGAACCTTTGTTATGTTATCCTTTGAAATGTTATTTTTTGCACTTATTTATCCCTTTCTCCTTGAGCCTTGACAAGGCCTTTTGCATGCCGTGCAAGTGTAATATCCCTGAGGGATCAAACTCAGCCGCTGTGGTCATTGTGCAATGTCTAAAAGTCGCTGTCCGAACACAAGGCGAGTTTTTCTTCATCGCTGAAAAGCTGACACTTTCTTAAATCTTCAAGGTTTTTTCTCCGATGGAAGCGATATATTGATGCCACAAGGGAGAAGCTGCAGATGGACAGGCACTGCAGCGGCTGTCGGCAAACTCAGGGATTGTCGCCTAGGTAGAAAAATAGAAGAAAAGAGGATAGATGGTGTTGATTAAAGCAAAAGACTGAGGAAAATAGAGGACTTCAAAAACTATAAAAGAATTGTAAAATACGCCAAAATGAATGCCCCAAAAATATGAACTACCTTCATTCATCCTTGATATACGATGTGTATGAATTCCCTTTATTCAGCGGAAGAATTTAACATCTTAGCTTTCTTCCCCACAGCATGTGTTCTAGTTGTTAAACAGATATGTGCACTTGTGTCTGTGTTTCATTCCACATCTCCCTCAGATGCAGCACGCCTCTCTCTCCGCTCAGTCCCAAGAGGTTGAGAGACATGCTAACTTCAGGTTAAAAACCTTGGCAAGCATACGTGCATTTACATAACTACATGCAGCAGCAGCACAATTCTCTATCTGCTGCGCTTCCAATTAGATGGCTGATACATTTATTTAGGAACTGTACCAAGAACTGTCTAGCTGATGTTTTGTTTCATAGATGGATAGATGGGTCGATAGATGGATAGATAGGTGGATATTCAAATGAAGCTCATTGTTGTGCTGTATAGGAATAGCATACTGATTTCTTGTCCACGTGTCTTTTATGTTTGTGTGTGTGCGCTTTCATTGCCTCTCCCATGTGCAGCCTCTTTCTAGTTTTCCCCAGTGTGCTCCCAGATTAGGTGCTTCCACAAGTTAACGTACCACATCAATAATTCTATATAGGGAAATGCAGGGAGCAGAGGGAATGAGAGAAGGTTAAGGAAATGGAACAAAGCAAGAGAGGGAGGAGGCGCCAATCCACTACATCTGACACCATTTACCACCAAAACCTTTTAAGTCTTCCAGTCCTCTGATGTAATCTTGTTTAATTATTTCTACACAAGGATCCAAAGCAGGAGAACCTGGAGCGCATCCATGGTTTGCTTCACAGCTGAGGGCGTGAGCTTCAGAGCAGCTTCAGTGCTCCGGCGCCCTCTATGGAGTCTGTGTTGAACTATACTGGAGGGATTGAAGAGCAAGTCCTAGTTCCAGACCAATTGTTGCACAACCTAAAGTTAACCGCTCCTGGCAACCGCTAGCCCTCACTACCGAGTAACGAACCCATCCTACCACAACTGACAGCGGTAGGATGGATACGTTAGTTGGTAGTGAGTCATTAGGCCAAAACAAAATAGCCCTCCCCCCAGGAATGAAATTGGCAAACACGAACACAATGCCATCCTGAACGGATGAAGTGAAAGGGAATAGGTTGAATAGGCTGAAATGATATTATAAATATGTTCCATGCAACATACATAAGCATGTCAGCAATGGTCCGTGTTAGTATGAGCAGCCAACATGGAAACACATTTTGTGTCCACACCGCTGTTTGGATCTGTGTGCAGAGGAGTGTATAAAGGCAGTAACCAGTCTCTAAAATCTCTTAATAAATGCGTTGACATCTG
Organism: Seriola lalandi dorsalis; assembly: GCF_002814215.2. Lineage (NCBI taxonomy): Eukaryota > Metazoa > Chordata > Actinopteri > Carangiformes > Carangidae > Seriola > Seriola lalandi. The sequence continues at coordinate 1,230,677 of NW_019525442.1, read as the reverse complement.
TAAAGACCCTAGCAAATTATTTATATCATTTCTGTATTTCTGTACTCCAGTGATCAATATGAAAGCACATGAATTTATTAAGTTTCTCTTATCACTTATCATTATTTCATTGGATTTGTCATAATTTGTACAGTGTTTGTTCCACATTGAAGATGCCAGTGTTTACAATGAAACCAGCTGACAAATACCAGCATGATCTTAACATACAGTATAATAAAGTATAAAAAGAGATTAATATTCCCTCCAATATGCCCAACAGATGCGTGTTACACAATTTGGAAGCCCCTCAACTGATGTCCATGAGATGGGTGGAAAGAGACTCGAAGTAATTGGAAAACAATGAGAATGAGAGACAGAGAGAAGAATAGGTAAAAAAAAAAAAAAAAAAACGGGCGTACAAAAGATGCGAGAGGTAATGCATCCCCCCCTCTGCACAGCTGGGGCTCTCTGTCATGTCGGCCCGTCACATGGGATCTGGCTAGAAATACTAGTTTCCTCCGTCTCCTCCAGAACAGAAAATAGGCCACATCCTGTTCGACACAGCCATGGCATGCCACTCTTTCACAGTAGAACATAAAACACTATATAGGACATAACAACACAGCTTCAAAGAGAATCGCTCAGCGTGTAGGGATTGTATCAGAAGATCACTTGTTACACTGTGTGCATCTCCACATGCCAGTAATATACCCATGGATTGTGGCTATGATGCAGTTTTAAGGCTTTAACGGTCTTGAGTTGTGACACCTCTATGAAAAGTTACCTGTACTTAACTCAAGCTGTTTAAGCTAACTTTAGTGCCTGAAGTGCTAGCTGTTGAAGTGTGTTAGCCACTCCAAGAAACCCCAGGAGGTAATGTGATGTGATTTTCGGGACCAGACTTTAGATTAGATCGTTTCCTTTGAAGTGAATGACAGCACTTAGCATGTGGCGATAGTCACGGTGTTTTAAAGGTAATCAGCAGCTTCTTTTTGTTTCTTTTTTAATTTTTTTTATTTCGTTTGAAGGACTGAAAGACTGAAAGACTGAAAATGGACCACACCCCCCAAAAAGTCTGATTATCAAATGCTGAATCTGTAGCTGTTACTTGTTAAGTTGTTGTAATGATTGAATTTTTTCATAAATCCTCAAAAGAACAAGTTCAATGTTTATGTTTTATGTGAAATATTGTGTGTATACACTGAGAAAAAAAACAACAACTTTTATTAAATGGATTGGGATGGAATTGAAGAGTAGTCCGTTGAAATGAAAGTTTCCGTCCCTCAAAGGAAATAATAGTGATAATATTAATAATAAATATCATCAAGGTGTTAATATATCTGAAAATGAAAATGTATTTATCTTAATATATCTGTTGCAAAATCATAATGTGTTTCTCAAAACACATTTTGATCCTCATGACAATTACTCAGCATGCAACAATAAAAAACCTTGATAGCCAGGATAGATTAAAGATGATCTGATATGAGGGAAAATATTTTATATGTGTATTATTTATACATGGTTTTGAGCTGCAGACCATTTATAACAGTAATTGTAAAAAAAAAACAGGCACCATCTTTGCCTGACACGATTGTGGTATAACCTCTCCGTCATTTCAGAAGGGAGCCTATACATCTCACTGAGCTCGTTCAGCACCTATCCTATGATGGAGTTTTGTAATGATAATTATCACAATCCAGTGTTTTGGCCAGTCCAACTATCAAGGGGTTTTTATGCGCTTGGCTGGTGTTCGCGCGTCGTACACCGGCGGTCGCAGTGAATATCAATGTGCAATAGAAATCTATCCAACTTGATATTATGAGTGAAGTTTACCTTTCTCTCTTTTCTTTTTCTTTTTCTCTTCTTTCTCTCACCCCCCTTGTTTTAAATTATATACGTTACATACATAGGTTATATACGCGGTAAACAGTGTAACCCACTCTTAGTGTCTTTGCCATATGAGCTCTTGCTCACCTCTCTGTTCTGTCTGAAATCTGAAGTGGCAAACTCACTTATCGATCAACCTTTTGTAACCACAGCTGCCTGATTGGTTATATTAAAGGCTGGAAGCTGAGGTGATTGTTGGAGCAGAAAACAGGAGGCCGGTATGAGGACTAATTATGAACTGCTCTGAAAGCAACCGCAATTTAAACTAGTAGGAGTTGGATTAATTTAAACATGGATTGAACAGGCTGATTTGTTATAATCAACAACAAACAAGTCTTGTTACTTCGTTTCTTTGTTTGTGATGTGATGGCGGATTGATGGTGGTATTGCTTTTCATTTGTTTGAGGAAGAAAAACCTGAAAATAAACCAATCTGAAGGTGGGGAGCGACTGGAGCTTTTAAAATGATGAGTCAGGAATGAAATGTGTTTGTGCCTTCAGGGCCAGAGCGTTTTTTGTTTTCTTTGGCCAGGATGTTGATGTGGTAAAACAGGGTTTATGTCTTTCCCCTTAAAGGTTGGCTGTGGTGGTTTTGCACAGCGTGTCAATTAAATTTATTTTTTGTTTTGTAATTTCACTCTCTCTGGCGCTGACACCACAGACAGAAGCCAGGGTATAGAGGTGTGAAGTGGGAGTTATTTTGGGCACCCAGAGCTCTGGGATCCAAAGACGCAGTGTGTAACTTCTGTCACTGGGGGGTCTCTCAACTAAAACACTAACAAAAGACGAAGTTTGGTGACGTTATTAAGTAGCGTGGGATCATGGGAGCTGTTGTCTTCACCACCACTGCCGTCACTGCAGTCAGCTTCTCTGGGTTAAGGTTGTTCGGCAAACACAGCAGATCGTCTCGGAAGCGCTGGGAGCTGAACTGGCGTTAAAGTTTGCTCAGCTCGCTTCTCTGATAACTTGAGATCCGATGACTAAAATCCTTCATCTGGTTAAAATATTTACCTTTGAACGGCAGGTAGAGAAGTATCACAAAACTTTTCAAAATCCATGTTACAAAGCGCATGAAAAAGGCAGCAATAAATTAGATGAGACAAAGTCAATAGATATAGGTAAGAGAAGAAAAACAGACAAAACAATTAAAACAATTAGGTGTATAAAACCAATACAATTATTATTATTTTTTTTTTTTAGAAAAATACACTTGAAGGGAAACTAAACCCAGGAAAAGCTCTCTGATAGAAGTATGTTTTAAGAGGAGACAAATAATAAAAGTGTATTTGGTCAACTATAGATGGTCAACACAGCTGAACGCTCAGAAAGAGTTGGTTAGATGGATGTTTGAGATGAGAATTATTTAGGAGTATGGATTCCTGTGTTCAACTTGCCAGGTTCAGATTCAAGGATGTCATACTCTGTATTGAGACGGACCTAATGTAGGATAACTGCCAGCTGAGGCGGCCCCAAGGCTTGAAAGACCATGAAACTCTACCTGTTGAATCAGCAGTACAAAATATGAGATGGGTTAGGGTTAGGGTTTCCTATGCTAGGAAAGAGCTGGTTCTTCAATAAAAAGTCAAAATTAGAAGCTACAGAAGTCACCTACACCTCTGAAGGTGATATAAGAATAAGAATAAGGGATACAGCATGCTGAAGCAAAGACCATACATTGCTAAAATTACATAAAACGTTGAAACAGTTTAAATCAGATCAGTTTCACATTCTGGTTTTGGATGAGTTTTAAAAACTACAGGGTTTTCCTGCCAATTGCAACAACACTCTAAATTTTCCACAGCTCTGATCTGTGCTGCTGAATGGCTTCTTCTCATGAACAGGATCTCTGAAAAACATAGTTGAAATAATTGAAACTGATGGCCACAGTGTAAACCTATAATACGGTTACATAGTGTTTCTGTACTGAAGAAATCATCAAAAGCAAACATTTAAATGGGAATTTACAGCAGTTAAAAAAAAAGAAAAGTCTCTCATGTTATGAAAACTCATGTTATATCACTTTTCTTATTGGAAAACAAAAACAGTGAAAAACTAGCACGTGGTCCGTCTCAGTACTCTGAGGAGTCCTCATCTGAAAATGAAGAGGGATGTAGAGAGGGAGGTTGAGTCACATGGAGTAAAAGTCAAGGATGTCTTTACCTGATATTCATACAACCGGATATCAGCATATCAAAGCCCATCACCTGGCTGAAGCCTTGTCTCAGCTTTCCAAAGGGAATGTCACACATGAAAGAGAGAGTATTTGACAAGCCAAGGAAGAGCTGAGCTGAAATGCCATTTCCCTTTTAAATTGTCATTTTAGGGGTAGACACTTCTGAACTCCCTAAGAATTGGTAAGTCGCCTTGAAGTGATGAAATGCTGCTGTGGCCGTGCATTCAAACTTTAATAAATTCACTGCTGTCATTTCGGTCCTGCTGGTCATTGATCAGAAGCAGTGTGAATGAGTGTGGTGAGTGTGTTTCTCTGTCCGAACTCTGGTGCAATACAAAAAGCACACACCTACAGCTGCAGGATCCTCCGTACCGCACCGTGCAAACTTGGCCAGACTCAGTACAGTGCACTTGACAAGTGATTCAACTCTCTCTGCATTTATTTCTCTCTGCTTTACTGAATTACATTACTCCTGTCATTATGATGTGGTCCCTGTAATCAGATAGCACCATGAATTCAGGTGCACTGAACGCAGCTCACAGATGGAGCAGGGAGCCATGCCAATCCGACAGCATATGTGCAGTCAGGATGATGTGTGCTTGTGCAACACATCCATTCTTGCTCTGTACCTGTCAGCCATCTAACCTTATTTTCTGTCCTAAAGCAGAATTTTCTGTTGCTATCTTTTTATTACTTGAGATTGAAATTGACCAGAATCATGTTGAAATTCTATTAAAGCAACTTAGTAGAGAAGTAGGTAATTTATTTTGAATATGAGCAAATAAGACGTTTGCAAAAGATATGAATGGTATGCATTTTTTTTACAGGAACATTCACTTTTTTTTTAATGCTTCTGCTCAAAGGTAACTGTGTGATAAAGTGCAAATGCTACAGTAGCCACAATGGCTCCAAAGGCTGGACACACAGTACGCACAAATTCACAGAGGTTTTTTAATTGATTTCATCATCAACTTAAAAAACAATCAGTGTTATTCTAATATTGGAAATGACAATCATCGCTTGTTGATGCTTCCTTTGTGATCTTTTTACACTGAGTCAACGTTCCACCATTTTTTATGTGTCTTGATTGTTCAGCAAGGACATACTGTACATTTCATTATCTGTCATTTTTACACATTTAAAGGTCCTGTATTGTAGAAAGTTAGATTTTTTTTTTTAAAGCAGGTCTAGGTTCTATATTTCTACTGTGAAAGTATCAAAGCGCTCAGTCCACAGAGAAATGCACCCAGCCTGTGTTCAGAAACTGAGCCTTAAAATGAGCCATCGGGTCTTCTGTAGCTTCATGATGTCACAACAAGGCAGTCACCGCTCTCAGCCATGCCCTAAGCTCTAACCATCTGTACCTACCATCCAGGCTTGCAGGACTTAGTTTCTCTGAGTGTTTACCTGAAACCTGCTATATCTTTATGTGATCACTCAGAAGTGAGGCTCAGAGTCTCTCTGATTGCGATTCTGATCGGCTCTCTGACCTGTTGTTGCTAGAGCTCCAGACAGAAGCCTGAGAGAGGAGATGTAAAACTACATTGAGATGGTTTTTGGTACTTAAAAAAAAAAAAAAATCTTCTTATGGATCAACACTTTAAATAAAACAATGGAAAAGTGTAAAATATGGGACCTAAAACACTTTTTCTTGAAGGCCAAACACGTCTGCCTTGCACTTCCTTTTACCCAACCTTATCTTTAACTGATTGTTTTAAAAACTTTTGCCTTGTTGAGCACCCATACACATTGTCAAACAAATGCTCACAAATAAAGCAGTACACAGAGTGATCCTTTATGATTGTTCTTATTTCTATATTTAAGACTTGATAATGAACAATGACAAGGCTTTTCATATTTGAGGGAGAACTTGCTCCAAGCACAACAAGAGCAAAAATAAAAGATCACACAGCTCTGAATAATTATAGTCGGGGCACAGTGTGTGTATGTGAGAGAACTTGAGGAGGGAATGATGATTAACAACAGAGCAGACCTTGAGAAGGACAGGCTGCCGGTGGGACAGATGACAGGAGATGGAGGAATGAGAGGAGGAGGAGGAGGAGGAGGGACGGAGAAAGGAGGTGGACAGAGAGGTACACTACCTCTTATTCTGGCAAATGACTGTTGAATGCTGACATATACAATAGCAGTCATTTGCTTACTGTATCACTTATTTCCCCACCGTGTATTGATTGATGATACGTCATGTCTTAATGCTACAGCTATTGATTGTCTGGCCGGCAGCCAGGGGGCCATGTTTCTACGCTTCCCTACAACTAAACAAAAACACCACTTATTGAATCGTTTCTTATGATCTTGTTATTTTTCTTGCTTCCTGTTAAACAAATGCACCACTCTGACTGCAGCTGTTTTGATGATGTATTTTGTTTATTTGTGGACAATACAAAGATTGAAATGAAGAATGTCTTTGTTGAGGATACTGATGATAGTGGATAATGACTAGCTGAGGTTTTAGCTGGTAAAGATTTGGCACTTCTGTTCTTTGACTGTGCCGCCTGTTGTGGTTTTGACTAAACAGTTTTGTAGTTCTTAATGTCATGTTTATTTTATTCTGTGTGCAGTGTGATGTCACATCTTAGGGAGAGAGACGGAGGAAGGGGGAGGGGGGCTGGGTTTCAGGTTTTGGCTGAAGGTTTTATTCATGCCAATGTCACAACACATTCAGGTTCATTCATGCTGTAGCTGTATAGGCCCACAAGGTAACTGAAATGTTGATGCATGTTATATTTCAATATAATTCATTTGATTTGTGAGAATGAATGCAAATCTGTAAAAAAAAAAAAAACAGCTAAAAATGACAAGCAAAATGACTTGTGCCCAGTCAGTCAGTTTGAGATGATAACAACCCACATGGCAATATGGAAACATAAATCACCAGCTCTTTGTTCAGGTCAGTTTAAAAGAAAGTGACATAAAATACATATTTCTAATTTGAAATTTACTACACTGCCATTGAAAATCTATATTTTCTCACTTTTTTTGGGGGAGATTTTATTGCATAAAATTATTTTGCTTTTGCACAGCCACAATTAAAGGCAATTCCACAGTTAAACAATTAAAATTTGCGATAGTTAAAGCATCACATAAATGACTGAAATAATATTGATGGAATATGTATCTTATAATAGGCAGTTTGTTATAAAAGTGCATAAAAGTGCTCAGGGTTTCCACCAGAAACATTGTTTGATCGGTGGCTACACTTCCACACTGGGACCGGTCCGCTCGTATTGGTGAAGGAAGCCCAGTCCTGGAAGCAGCACGCTCTCAGTGACAGGTTCACAGAGACAGCCAGTAAAGAGACTGACAGGGCAGGTAAAACCTTTATGGATTTTTTTGACTGATGTGGCGGCCCACTGGGATCTGTCCAGGATGTAGACTAGGTGTCTAGGTTTCCAACCGAACCCCCCCAAATTACCTGATGCTGAACTAATTGATTTACATGACAATATCTAGCGTATATGATCACATGTTTCCTGTTCCCATACAAATATAAGAATGTACATTTAAACATTGAAATTTAATAGTTCACCATCACAACCTTATATAACCGCAGTGCACTGTTGGTTTCTCATAGCGATGATTCCTATGAATTGCCGTGAGATGAGTCCAGTGTGGTGCGGGAGTGAGGTGCCGTGCCACTGCCTTAGATGGTACTATTCTCTAATCCATTTGTTCCAGCCACTCATATGAGGATTGAAGTCAGCAGCAGCAAAGAAAAGACTCCTCTTCACTCTCATCCAAAGGGACAACACCGTGGCTAAAGCACAGGCACCCTGAGAGGTTGCTGCCATCTGCCACACACACCATACACAAACACACGGTCCCCTGTCGAACACACTCTCTCTGGGAGCCAGACTGGGAAAACCACCCTAGTGTGAAAGCTCTTGGTCAGGGGCAAATTAGCCTCAGGGAGTGAAAGAAATCTGGTTATGGGTTTGTGAGTGGATGCATATATGCGTGTCTCCAAGATGAATATGTACACAAATGTGTTGTGTGTCAGCATAGGTCTGGCTTTGTGTTAGCTCACTTGAACTTGTGTCTGCGTGACAGAGAAGGAAGTGAGCTGGAGCGGTGTGGCCATATATGGTGGTTAGCCTGACACAGAGAGAGACAGATGTTTTGAGTGAAAGACGCTTGACTTCAAACCTTTTTATCTTTAACTCTCTCGCACACACTTTGTTTCTGTCAGAATCAGGTTATTGTTTTAGCATGAGCAGACATCCTGTTTCGCCAATGAAGCACCTAGTAAAGGACGAGGATGCCGATATTTTTTCTATTCAACATATCCTATTTATATTAACAGAAAATAGTCTGGTTGCAATTACATTTGTACAAAACATATTTGCTGTTGCACTTGGTGACATGTGCCTTTATACTAAATGTGTTTTAATAGGGTTATAAAGGAATCATATGCACACGTTTGAGTAACATTTGCCAAAAAACTACAGCGTCAAGCTTATTTGAGGAAATTACTGAGCTACTATGTATATAGTAGCCTAGCACCAACAAATACAATTATTTCTTGGTTATGATGACATTAAATACACTGTGTAATTACAAATATTGGGGACACAATGAGGTCTGGTAAGAAACACAAGAAGGCAGAGCACTTTATATGGAGGTAAAAATGAAGAGCATATCTAAAGTGTCAATAATAATACACAATTGCACAGGAAATTTGTGTGTGCATAGCTACTATATATGTCAATGTTGAGCCAGATTATTGTTTGTGATGTTTTTAACAGAGAGTTTTGGTGATACTCTTATGATTCAACAGTGTTTTCTGCTCCATGTTTAGCAAACTGTAGGATTATTAAAAAGTGAACTTGTTTTGTGATTTTCCCAGGTAAGAAATAAACATAGCAAGAGTGACGGAGTGACGGTCACACTACATAAAAATAACACCCAGGGTTGGACAAAACTGGAACTCCCTTGAAGTAAGCCAAGATTGAGTATATATGGATTTAAAGCTGGTATCTGTTTGGAAGGACTGTGTCATCCACATTCATTCCAGGTCCATGTGGAGCTTGCGTCATGGTGTCCTCACAGTTAAATGTGTGTTTGTTTTGAGGCCTGTGCCAATCATTTGGCATGTGATTGCATGAGGGTCGCATGGGCTCCTGCAGCCGTGGTAACAGCTGTGAATTTATGCGCTGTAATTGGCTGATGAAAGACACATAATTGAATCTGTAGAAGCAATAGAAATATTACAAACCCCCAACTGTTTGTCTGTGTGAGTAACTGTGATAGAATTTAAAAATAGATTTTTTTGCTTCTTCCATAACAAAATAAAAGAAGTGACCTTGGCCGATGATAATTTGAAATTGGAAGTTTGTTCCCTTCTCATCTTCCTTCACTCTGAAGAAAGAAATTTGACCTCATTATAATATTAATCTTCTCAAGCTAATGTTCTGCAGTGTGTACACACACATGCGGCGACTCATGCAGCCTAGTTTCATGGTGAGTTATTTCAGACAGGCATGATGTCTAATGTTGAGTTTTATGGGGGAAATATTGTGTCCAGTATTATCTTTTGAGGCCTCAGCCTGGTAAGTTAACCATGCACACTTGGCTTAACCAGAATGTTATGGCATAATGAGACACCATATATACACTGAGGCTGTTCTTTCAGTTTAAGTTTCTCCCATGCATATCAGCCATGTGCTGATGATGTGGAATTTCATTTGCTTAAAGTGTGAAACATCTATGCAATTTAATAATCTGTAGTTTCTTATAGAATGTAAGACACTTACCCATTTAGCAGAATATGGCATTTACTGCCCCCCGACACTATAACAAATTCCTCCTCCAAAAATTATTTATATGACAATATTCTGATCTGCCACCTTAGCTATGGACTGGTCAAATATAAGCCACTAAAACAACTTGATTAAAAGATCCCATGTTGAAGAAAATTAGATTTCCATGTATTTTTTTGATTATAAGGTGCAATATAAATACTGTGAAAGTATCAAAGCACTCAATCGATGGAGAAATGCACAAAGCCCATATTCAGAAACGGTGCCTCACATTGAGCCATTGGGACTGCTGTAAGTTTGTGACATCACAACTATACATCTGTGCCAACATGGCCCATCTGGACCCACCGTCCAAGCTTGCAGGATTTGGTTTCTCAGTGTTTGTCTGAAATTTGCTTTGTACATATACTGTATACCTTTTCTCTGTCAAGAGAAAACAACAACAACAAAAAAAACAAGAAAAATCTGATTTGATAACTTTATCTTCATGGTTTTAGGAAAGTAACCCTTTCATTTCTGAAGCAAGTGAGGCTAAAATAGAAAGAGAATAACGGTAAAAAATTACTAAATGAAAGAGATTAAATAAAACATTTAAAATGATCTCCCGGAGGGTCAGGCAGCTGAGGAGAGTTAGCTGGTGGTTGTTCTTAAAACCACAAATATATGTACATATGGATAGAATACTTAAGAAAATCACCGGTAGTGTAAGATATGGGAACTTGAACATACGGCTCAACCAGTGTCACACAGCGCGGTCTCCTGTGTCAAAATCTCATGCAATGTTGCCGCAAGTGTTCCTCCAGCCTTCTTCCTTAGGCGATTTGAGATTGTACAACATGATGCTACTTATATCTTATCTTCTTAGAGAGGACAGTAAGTACTCTTATAATAACATAATTTAGGTTGTCAGAATAGCATCACTGTAGGTCAAAGGAATATTACACACCATAGTTAAGAGGACAACTTCTTATGTTTCGTTCGTAGTACTTACTCCAAGGTCTCCCACTGCACGGAAGCTTTAGTGTTGTCCTTCACTTGTAAATCGCTTTGGATAAAAGTAACTACCAAACGAGTAAATGTAAATACACAGTATGTAAATGTAGGTCACGTTAAGCGTTTGAATAAACGCTCAGTGCTGCCATTTCTCTGGCGAGAACAGTCTAGTTTTATTCCTCTACAGCGGCAGCACTTGAAAGTATCACACTTTTTCACCACAGCGTGGCTGCAGTGCCCCTGCAGGGCAGTTGCAGTAAGCAGGCAGTATCGTCTGACTGTTCCAGCCTCATAAAATCCAGCATGCTGTTCTCTTGTCTGCCACCAGTTGTCAGAAACCACTCTGTGTGGATACAGAGAGGAGACTCACTGAAGCTTGTGAATTGTTTCTCTGTGTCATACAGAGACTCCACAGGACAAATAATTATATATTACTCAGGGTTTCAGACATTCAGTCAAATATCTATTAAACATCAAGTCACAGACATATTAAACACAATGTACTTCAGTTAAGAGGACAACTTCTTCGTGAACACTCATTTCATAAGTGATTTATCAGCTGCTGTCATAAACCTGTATTTATGATGACTTTGTGAGACAATGTCATGGTCATAAAATAACCAATAGATTTCATCAACAACTGCCTTACAATTACTTCTAGTTCCCACCAGTATTCAGAGACCAAATTTATTTCAAGGCTATTTATTTCTTTTCCGCTCCGATGTCTGACACCCGACACAGAAAAAGATGTAAATGAGATAAACTATATGATCAATTCGGCTGCATTAAAACACAGTGCAGGTAACCATGGAGAGGAACAGAACAGAGGTTTAACAGCTGTGTACCATGGCAATGCAGAAACTTGGAAATTACATTTGAGCTGTGATTAAATCACTAGCTTATTTCCTCGTTGTTCAGTAGTCTGAAACAGACAGATATGTAAATGAGAGCGACTATAGTGTGAAATCCCCACATGGAGCACATGGAATAACCCTCAGCCCCCAAACCCCCACC
>NW_019525442.1:1162025-1218829 GCF_002814215.2 Seriola lalandi dorsalis | reverse complement strand
AACCCCCACCCCCAGAGCCACAGTGTAGTTCGAGTGACAAAATCAATCCTATTCATATGCTAATACAACTGAACTTCGTTGTTCTGAGCCCCCTCAACATGTTTTGAAAAAGTTTCCAATAAACAAGTCTGATAAATAAAACAAGTCCAGATGCAAAAAGCAGTCTGTATTAGTCATTTTAAAAGCATATACAGCTGATCGCACAGCTGTTGTCATTAACCATTTTATGCAGATTTTGTCCGACAGTGTCGAGATTATAAAATAAGGATTTGCAGCGGCACATAATCAGGCTGTAACTAAATGTGGAGGTGATTCTGAGATGCCCAATAAATTCTGTCTGGGCATAAGTTTTCATTTTTATGGGAATTTTTTTTTCACCTCACCTCACCTTTAGTGTTGGCTATATAATGCTATGAGTTGAGATGTTTTACACAAAACTGGATTCATTTGTTATAAATATATAAGAAGTATAATATTCTTATAAATAAAATGCTCAATGTGTTTTGTTGTGTTGCAGTTTCAGCAATGTCAGGTTCATATCCATGGTGCGTGGTTTATGGGGGCTGGGCGTCCCACTGCCTGTGAGGGCTGTATCGATGGGCCATTCAGCAGAACAGTGGGATAAGTCCTTTCAGTTCGATGGGTCGGACACTACTGTTTCCAACTGTTGCCCCTATAAACCGGTTAAATCGACCAAAAAAAATCTGCTCACCATAAGTGTCAAAAAAGCATTAATTCATTTTTGTCCTAAAATCGTAAACTGTGCACTGCTAACTGAGACATCCATCACATCTCCGTTTTATAATCATGACGTCCTCTGACAAAAGAGACAATAAATAAATACCAGTTAATGACAACAGCTGTGCTGTGTGATCAGATGATATCAGAGGAAAGCTGGATTTTATTGAAAATAAAGAAGGCTTAAGCTCTACTAAGCTCTAGCTCTTTCTCTGGTCGTCCTGATGGCTTTTCATCAAAAGTGGAAAAAATAGTCAAATATTATTAAAATATATCAAAATCATACATGCAGCACGTAGGAAACTCAGCAGTCAGTCACAATGACCAGACACCGGTCTGAGAAATGCAGCAGCACAGCGGGTTATATTGGAGTCAAATGATGAAATTGGTCAAACATTCACTGACAAAGAATTTCTTCTTCACGAAATGAACTGCTCATCCGCTGACACTGACGACAGCAGCGCTTTGGACACTTGCTATTCATCACCTGTTCACATAATGCAGCCAGCGATTACAATTGTCGCTACAACAGAGGTGGTGAAACAGCTTAGCACTATACAAACATCATTTCTAGGAGACAGGGGTTGTTGTTTCAGAGCAGCCATCAAACTGCAGTCTGAGTGACTGCTGTGTCTCCCTCCCCTCCCCTTGCACTGAAAGCAGGACAAAATATTTTTGCAAAAATTGGTGACGCAAAAGCATAAAACCATTATAAACCTTCTTTCTCACAGGTCAGAGGCGGACATACGGATCTTTGTCATCATGGTAAGAGTAATAAATATGCTCTCAGGTTGTAGAATGGTCACTTCAGGACAAAGTCATGGTTTGTGTTACAATAAAAACGTCCTCAAGAATAGAGGACCTTCATTGTCATGGTACCACTAATAAACATGCTGTTAAGGTTGTAAAATGGTAACTATTTTATTTTTAAGCGTAAAAGACACTTAGACGGGTTGAGGAAAAGCTCAGTGGTTTGTGTTGTAATGCTTTGTTATGGTTACAATTCAACAAGTCCTCTGATCCATACGAGCATGTCGGCCGATTGTTCCTGCCCTCAAATACGACCCAGAGGAGTGTTTCCTAATATAGCGTACCGGACCTTGGTTGTCATGGATACCATAATGAACACAGGAGTGTACTGAGAGCAGCGTACCGAACGTTGACGCGGTTAGTTTAATAACGGTAATGGCTTGGTTAGGGTTAGGAAAAAATCATGATTAGGTTTCAAATAAGTACTTCCTCAATATCAGACGTTATTTGTTGTCATGGTTACAATGATAACAACGACCGGTCGCTCTTTATGCTACATCACCGCACCTTTCCCTTTGCTCCTGTCATAATAACTACGACCACTTGATGTCACCTAACAACAAAACGTAACTATGGGTCATAATATGCTGATGCACAAACGACCCGTCTGCTCATTTTTCATGGGTTGTGTCGAGCTCCCATCGGCTTGTTTGTTCCAGAGTCTCTGTGACAGACATGTCACGGTGAGTGTAGCTCAGTTGGTAAAGCAGAGGTCAGTCTGCTCTGAACACAAGGTTTACGCTTTGGTTTTATCAGCTTGTCACAGATTTCTTTATAAAGTCGCCCGCTCCATCGCAGCTCGTTCCCACAAAACAGTCCACTTGAGTAGCATTATAGGCATTTAATGTACTCTACGATACACATAATAGAAGGTGCAGGTGTACTATGTTACTAGCAAAGTTATCTTTTGTATCTTTTGTATATCCTGACAGCAGACATTTTTCCACTTCAGACGGCCTTTATTTCTCACGTCCAACTATTAACAGGGGCATAAATATTAAAAAAATATATATATATGGATTGACGTTGGAAGCCTAAATCGTCTCTTTGTCACATAATGAGCAGGTAATGGGCGCAGTATTTACCTTACAGAGACGTCCTGCTCTAATCTTTGTTGCTGCAGATGTTCATGCTGTCCACTCTCATATTCCGGATCAGATTCAAACATATACAGATGTATTTTAAAAGTTCCCATTTCCAATCAATTTCTGTTATTTATTTGACTCACAATTTGCTTTCAGAACCCGTTTAGTCAATCAGAGAAGTAAAGTGGGCTTTTAAAGCGGCGTCTTAAGAAGCCCAGAGGTAATATTGCCTGTCTCAATCGGAGACTCAGCTGAGGGGCTGCATGACAGACAGTTTGAGATGAATAAGGAATATTTTTTAAACTGACTGATGCAAAGCTTTTCTAGTGGAGTCCGAGAATAAGAATATAGAGCTGGAAATGAGCATAATAGATCTATGCTGTAGTTTGATTTTGTTTTGCCCATAACTATTGTTTTCTGATGTGGTTTGCTGTGTTTTCCCCAATTACATTGTCAAAAGACATTGTCTCTGTGTTATTATTTGGGAGCACTAAACTTCAAATACCATTGTTGTCATGCCTTTGTGGCTATAACTGAACCAGTGTGAATAAAGGAAGTATTTTCTAGAGTTTCGATAAAGCTCTCAAAACGCCGCAAGACTGTAAATGTTCCCTCTCTCTGTCTCTGTTTCTCTTTCTTTGATTCAGATCACAGAGAACCAGTTGACTCCATGTTGTGTCTGTGTCTTGTGAGCCGGCCGTACCACTGCTATGATGGCTGATTGAGAAGTTGTCAAACAGCAGACAGCTCTCTGTGTTGCTACAACCGACCTCTCTAAATTTTTATGATTCTGAATACAAATATCAGTGGAACCCAAGTGTGTATGGATGTGTGTGTGTGTGTGTGTGTGTGTGTTGTCTTTAATATGACTGCAGACTCAGGTAATTAGCGAGGTCTCGCTCTGTGACACTCAGTCAAGAATGAATTAGCCTGATGTTGTGCGGACATGGCGACGCTAGTCCTGCAGTCTAAGGCAGTTGTTAATGTGTGTGTAATGGGAGAGGGTAGGTTGTGTGTTAAGATGTTTGATGAGTATTAATTACCTCAGGGCTTGTCAGAATCCTACGGCGCAGAGAGAGGGGAGAGGCAGACAGAATGAAGGTGACACATTATTTTATAGTCCATGTTTTTCGAACCGAAGAATTTATCCCATTGATATAATTCATCATGATTCAGTTCAGGTCAAGCTGTGCTGAGAGAGACGGAAAGACGGGGGAAGAATGACAAACAGCGAAAGAGTTGGTGAGAATTTTTTTCCATTTTTTTTCCATTTTTTATTCATCCTATCAGTTGCCCGGTAATGTTTTAGAGAATTATTCCTTAATGTCCTGCAGTAGTGTCAAGTTTTTTTTACTACCCCTAAATATACTTGGCACGTCACCCTGCCTTAAGTGACCGCTAACATCATCAGTCTGAATTAAAAAGCAGAGTTTTACCGTCCCACGAGAGTCTAGATGATGTTTGAGGGGCTTTTCCACCTTCAGGAGACTGAACCTGTGGGAGGTTCACTAAATCCTCCTGGTGTTTTTTTTTTTTTAGAAACATGGTCACATTTAAAGATTTTCAGCATCTAATTATGGATTAATTGTTTTTGAAGAGGGTTTTATTAGTGGTCTAAATGCTGTTTCTGGGGGTTTTTTTCCATCCAACCAGCAGCTTCAGGCAAAGATTACAGGAATCGGTGTTAAAGAAAAACCTACTGTCACTCGAAAACCCTGGAGGTGATATCTATTCCTGGCCTCCATTTGTTCCTTCCAGTGCCTCTGCCACATGCGGCGGTCCTCCCAGGGTCGCTTACTGCCTTGGCTGCTGTCAGCCCGGCTTCCTTGCAGCTCTAGGTGTTGGTAATGAGCAGCTTCAAACCTCATTGCCCCCTCATTACAGTCTGAGCCTGCTGGGATTCCTGCTTCTTTCCTTCTCTCCAGGATGTCACTATCAAAGAGTCACCTGGCTTACTACTGGACACAGGTAGACTATTGAGGGTCTCTGTGACGTGTGTGTGTGTGTGTGTGTTGATGTGGTGTATAGGTGAAAGAAAGGCAGTACTGTATGTGTGTAATGAATACCTTCTATCTTCAACATTTTCCTCGGTTTCTATTCTATTTACTTGACCATATTCCTTTTTGTTACAAAAATACTATAGAATTTCAGGTGACACATTAGTATGTTTAAATATTTTTCCCACACAATACACTTTTTGTAATGCAACCTGGCAACCAAGGACAAAAGGGAACCAGCGCCAGAGGTGGTCATCTGCTCGGTCTTGCTTTCTGTCAGCATGGAAACAGGACAAAAGAATGATAGATGTAGTGGGTAAGAACTTATCTTAGCTGGGGAATAGATCGTCCCTCTCGTATCTAGTATCTAACTGACAATTCTTCAGAAATCAGTTTCATGTTGGGTGATTTTATAGCATGCAATTTACATCCAATGCTAGAATTCAATGCCACTGCATAAAGCATTGTGCTGAGAAGTAGAGTAGGTTTGAAAAGGAAAGGGTTTGGGGTGTGTAATGTGTAGCCTTCAACTTTTATACCATTGACATCGGTTTGTATTTTTTCTCAACCCTACAATTAAAGTTGTTTTTTTACTTGGCAGATCCTCTCAGGCTCTGTCAGATTGGATGGAAAGCGTATGCGACCTGCCGTCTTCAGGTCCACAAATGGTCTAGAGGGTTGAAATCTGAGCTTTAGGTGGGTCACTCAAGGAAGTCAAGAGACTTACCCCGAAGACTCTCTAGCGTTTTTTGGCAGATTCTGGTCATTGTTGTGCAACGGTGTACCGGTCTCTGGTCAAGTGCCGTCTGAAGCAGGTTTTCTTAAAGGACCCTTGTACCCATTCATCCTTCCCTCATTTATGGCCACTGAAACCCCCCACTGTACAATAAAGGCCTGATTGATGGAGTCTTGCTGAGATGGTCGTCCTTCCAGCAGGTTTCTTCTTCTGAAGCTCTGTTAGAGTGATCATTGGGTTCTTGGTCACCTCCCTCCCGACCCCACTGCCCTTCTCGCTTGGTTACTTGCTTGGTTGGCTGGACGGAGTCCTGGTGGTTCCAAACTTCTCACATTTCACTATAATTGAAGTGACTGTGCTCCTGGGAACACTCACAACTGTAGAAATTCGTTTATAGTCTTGCCCTGATCTATGCCTCGCCACAGTTTAATCATAATGGATTTCATGGCTTATTTCTTTCTCTTGACTTGCAGTGTGATTTGTGGGACCTAATATACACCGGTTTGTACATTTCTAAACTGCGTCCAATCAATTCAGTTTACCACAGGTGGACTCCAATCACATTCAAGGCACATCTCAAGAAAAAGCTAACAGAATGTGTCTGACCACAACAAAAGGTGTGAATACTACTGAGAGATGTCAAGTTTTTTGAGTTTTAATGAATTTATCAAAGTGTCTAAAAACATGTTTTGTCTTTGTCATTATGACACGAGCAAACATGATAATTATGTTAAAAAAAAACCCAAAACAACTCAAATTAGTAAAAAGACAAATTCAGGTTGAAATAATTGCAAATGATTTTCCCCTTAAAACAATATGCTAAAAGTTAGTGAATGGAAGATTCTTACTGTTCAACTAAAAGTAACCTTTAGAGCTTTCTTTTTAATTGGCTGAGCTTTACACAGCGAGAGATGGGGAGAGAGGTTTACTAGTGTTGAGCTGCTGCTCATTTGATGACAAGATCAAGGTTTCTTATATTTCCCCATTCCTTCTCTATCCCAGTCATGTTAATGCTGTCACGTGAACGGCTCCGACATTAAGCAGATGGTTCAATGTCTGTAGCAGCATCATACCACAGCAGTGCGTCAGCATGCCAGCGTTCCCACACAGCCTTACCACATATGTGTCAGTTAGCAGAAAAAGAATAGTGTCTGCTAACAGCTGCTTCAGTCCACAACAATAAACATGTAATTGCGGACCGGTCCGAGGGGAAATCCCATAAACATGCCCATTGTTTTAGGAGTGAAAACACTAAAAAGGTTTCATTTTGTGTTTCAATAAAATCATACTCTGTCTGCTGAACTGTACAGCGCTTTAGAAAAAGGGGACATGTCAAATCCGTGCCGATCTTCTGCCAAATCTGCAGTATACCGAACTGTTTCGGTGCCAAATCCCTGTGTTTGTTTGATTTCCCACACCAAGGGCCAATCCAAGTATTTACAAATGCATGTCCCATCTTTTTTCCCTATGGTGCATTGCAACCTCACTGTGATGTATCTGCATGGTGGTGCTATGTAACATATCCCTTGGCCATTTGTTTTGCGTATTTACCGGCACTGCACCTGTCTCCCTGGAGAGTATCCTTCCACCCTGCGGCAGGCGGCTTGTTCCAGCGCTGCCGACCACCACGGATCAAGACTTTATTACCCACACAGGCCAAGGGAGGTACCTATGCCTCTCTCTCTCTGTAGCTTACCTTTGAAGCTAGGGAGACTTAGCTTGTTGGCAAGGCAGAGTATTGAGCCCTTGAGAGGAGCTATGGAACCCCCTACATCTAAATTTAGCCTTCCGTTTTATCTTGGCTTTCTCATTAGCAGCACTGGAGACTAATTGTTATGGGTTAAGTCTTTATTGCTGCAGGTTCTTTCACTTGTTCATCTCTCTCCCTCTCCCTCTCTCTCACAGTTTTTCTCTCTGGTCTCTTCCAAATGGCACAATAGCAGGGGCGGCTCTTTGTATGGTGGTAATTAGCTTTTATGGTGTTGCTATGAGCAGGGTCTTTTCACTGCCGTGTCCGTCACTCTGCTCGGCCTGTCACTTTATCACCCTGCCATGCTCTGGGCAATTAGTCTGCAAGCCCACATTCCACCCCACCCGTCGCCTCCATCGTCCAGCCGTATCCTTCCAAACCCCAGCAGAAAGAGAGAGAGAGAGAGAGAGAGAGAGAGAGAGAGACTTACACCTCCCTCCTACTCTGCACTTCCACAGCAGGAATAAAAATCAGCTGGTTTCACAAAAACCTCCTTTGTGCTTGGCAGTTGTGCTGGGTTTGGCCCACTGTATGCAGACTGCAAATTTCTAATAGTATACTAGATCGCAGATGTAGCATGTTATTTTGCAGAATGCCAAGCTTTGAATGGGATAATTATCAGCACACAAAAACAGGAATTAACCATGTTCGCTGTACATTGAATCAGTGGACAATTGCTGTCTGATTTCCCCTTCCTTTGTGTGGTGTCCACATTCTTTGAAATTATAGCCTCAATGTGCAGAATCCCCCTCACTAATCTTTGGAGTATAATTTGAATTTTTGTGAAGACTCATCTGCCCACACACTTCACACCAAATGTTATATATATATATATATATATATATATATATATATATAATTTGTTATTTGTTGTTAACATATATAAATATATATATTGCACAGCCAATAAACAGCCCACCTAGAGCTATTATTTTTACTCTTATTAGCACTATTCATGGACGCTGCAAAGCACTCTCAAATAATATAGATACTTGTATTTTTTAATGATCACTGAGGACCCCATGAGGTGAACTCATTTGTATTAAAACCTGAGTGTTGCTTTGAAGTTAATGGATTTTCAATCAGTCTTTTCATTTTGCACAACAAAAACTAACCATCGTGGTGTCAGATCAGCAAGTGTTTAATTTCTTAGATTGATCGCAAATAACCAGGAATATCCACAACATCTTTTTGATTAGTTTTGATTCCACTGCTCCAGTAAGAATGACAAATCCCAACCCATGGGAACATTTGAACTCTTGGGACCGATTGGCGGTCTCGTCACTGAGCTGTGGTCTTTCCCTCTTAGCTCAGATATTGATCTGCTGCTTAGGCAATTAGTCTGAGCAGACCCTTTTCCCTTCTTATCCTTTCTCCTCCTCTGCTCCAATCTAAAGCTCTTAGAAAATACAGAAGGCTTGCCCAGAGTAAAAAAAAAAAGAAGCCAAATTACCTGCTCTTTATATTCCTTTATCACCCGCCGGCTACAGGGGTTTGGAAAGGTTTCAACTCTTGATACAAGTCAATCATCCCCCCCTTTCTCCCTCACACTGCACCAAAGGCCTGCGATCCAGTGGACACTGTTGCCTAGATTAAAAAAAATGGAAAACAATGAAGGAGACACAGGGATAGACATTTGTAGTCCTCTAGTCAATATAAGCAGGTGGCTTAGAGAGAAATGCTCCTTTAATTAAACCTAATGGGAAATGAACTAAAGTTCAAACTCAGAAACCAATGACTGTGATTGCGCTATAGCACCTAGCTGAATTTACACATGCTATTTTGTCAACTGAATTGTCATTTTCTGTGTGTGCAGAATTCATTCTAACACCAGATCTTGCATTTGGGTGGAGTCAGTTGGTAAGGACAGTAGACACACAGTCATTGCACCACCTTTTTCTGAGCACAAACGCCTCTCAACCACCTGCATTGTTGGTGGCCACTGAAATAAGCGGAGAGCTGATCAAAAGGAGTTGCTGCTTTCTGTTATTCTCTTTGACATGGCCGTGTTCTCAAGGTTCTTTTCTAGAAATTAAAACAGTTGTATGGCTTAAAACAGATAGTAAGACTTACTGATGATAACAAGTAAAATCTGCAGCTGCTGCATGGGGGAAAAAACAGGAAACACTCGAAGGAGAGAAGCTACAACCTAAGAGTGTACCAGTGGCAAGTGGACTGGACCTTTTAGTTGTCATGGTAACAAACATAAAGACGCAGTTAAGGTTGTATAACCGTCACGTTTTGGTTAAAGCTACATGGTAAGGTTTAGGAAAAGGTTTTGGTATAAATAAGTACTTCCTTAACGTTAGAGGAACTTTGTCATCATGGTTACATTAATAAATGCTCCCTTCACAATTCAACCCTGTTTCCTAGAAATTATGTTTCTGTAAACTTTGATGTTTGATGTTTCTATATCAAGTGATTCAACAAAGCTGTGGGTCCATATGTAGTTGAAATATCCAAATATCAGTCAGTAGTCTAACATTTGGACAGCAGAAGAAGACATGTTCTCCTGCCAGATTGCATACCCACGCATCTACAAAGTATAAATCACACCTTTCGATATTTGGGAAAAAAATTGTAGTTTTAGGAGCCAAACACAGTTGGCTCAGCTTGTGACTGACAAATGCCTTTGTGGTCTTTGGCACTCCTGAGTCACTTCTTCCTCCACCTGCCTCAAAAACAACAGGATAGCCAAAAAATTCCAAAATAACAACACACATTCTGCTACAATGTCGACTCACAGCCATTGTAAATGTGTTTTCAGAGACATCATATGATTTCCCCTACTTTTCTGGCAGGCCTTCTCGTGTGTTTGCATTAGATTTGACCACAGGTGCTCACCAGAGCGTTGGTGAGCAACTACTGGCAACTCCTGCATCTGCAGCCACAGAGGAGATGGTGCATGATTTGGCAAGGGATCACGCTAAGCCCTGATGTGCGGTAAAGTGGCTTACTCAAAAGAAAAGGGTTCAGAGTTTACTTTACAGAGGAGGCACATGTGAACACAGCAGGTAGCATTCGGAAGCAGGAAGGGGAAAAACATCAACGGATTGGGCACAAAGACAATCAATCTTTCGATTGAACATCTGTAATCAATACACAAATATTCAACGATAAAGGCCAGAAGTCAATGATAATAAAAATGCCTTACTGAATAACTATAATGCTCACTTTCAACTCTAAAAAACATGTTCTGCTCATTTAATTCTCTAAAGAATAAACTCTGACTGTTTTTTCCCTGATCTCCTCTTCTTTAGTGTGAAATGATAACGGTACTGTGTTGTCTGTGGGAGCTCAAGTTCAATTGTTCACAACACAACATCTAACCAGTCCAAATGCCAGCCGTTGTCAGATTTCAGCCTCCATATGCGTCCGTCTGCAGCGATGGCACAACTCTCCTCCTGACATTTGGTTAATCGGTAGTAGAAAAGGGGAGGGAGGGAAGCGTCACTTAATTTAATTACTGGGTGACGCTGTGTTGAGGAGGCTATTACAAGCTAATGACCGTTGCCAAGATTCCCCCGTGGCAGCAACGACAACAAAGACTTGTCTAGACGTCGCGTTCGCATACATAGAAACATAGACATACACACGCATATTCTGGTAGCCATAGACTTTAGAGAACTACATGGAAATATCTAATTATGAAGCTAGAGATTCTTTTCTGGTTGCCGTTGATGAAGAAATGAGAAAGAATGTCTCTCTTTGTCATCATTTCTCACCTCGCCTCGTCAAATTGACATAATTAATTTACCTATTGACAGACTCGTTCTGCCCTTGACTGATAATTTTTAACTAGAGTGTTTGAGGAAAAAAAAAAGAAAAGAAAAGCATCAAGATTTTTAGTCAGCTAATGAAGCAGTAACAGTGATTATTGTTTTCCTTCTTGGAGGAGAGTTTGTGTGAAACTAATGACTTCTAAGGGATAATTAATTGATTCTAGGCCACCTGAATTAGCAGAGTTTTAATAAAAAGTGACAGGGAGAACAAGTCCCGGTATAACCATCTCTCCACCATTTGAGTAAATAACTGCAGTGATTTGATTCAGTGTTGTGGGAGCAACATAAAAAGGCCCTTTGAGATCCTGCCTCTGAGCCATAATCCGTAAGAAATGTACACCATTCACTGCAAAGTGGAGCTTTGTGGCAATTTGATTTAGTTTTTTTTTTTTTTTTTTCATGCTGAATAGTCTTAAGAATGGTGATTATACACTGGGGGGAAAAAAAATCTGTAAATGGCATACATCAATCATACGAATTAATGTCTTTCAATTTTACAGCAGTGATATCTACAGTGGCTTCTTAAAAGAAGCAGAGTACCTCATTTCATTGAAAATTCTGGAGTGTGTTTAAAATCATCTGGAGCTGTTGTGGAAGACAAGAGCAGAGGTTACGTTTGTGCAGGGTTATGGTAGAGTAGCTGCTTCTGGGTTAGTGTAAACCTCTGTTCCCGCGAGCAATGGAGTAATGTTTTTCACTCTAACGCATATTTTCCAGAGGTGCAACTGATTGCTGTCCCTCCTGCGCCGAGGTTTTACTTTGAGATCCATTACATCTGTTACTCTGGGCCTGAAAAGGAGTGCTGAGTTTTCTTTAGTAGTTTCATATAAATAGTAATAATGTACCACACATACACACAAGGAACCCCCTGTGGACTATGGTGTCAGTGAGTGAAATGGCTGCTTATATTGCAGTGCTTGAATGTGCAATAAATCTCATATTGAAAGATCTGCATTGCACATTATTATGTAAAGATTTCCGACCAGCTAAAGCTTGACAACATAGAGTATGAGGAACATGCTGTTATAAAGACAGCTCCTGAAAGAAGCACCCTTTTAGTCGGAGGCGCAGAGTCTGATATGCTGTTTGTAACTCAAAGCGATTCCCTGAAGGCCCCACAGAACTCTACACTTCATCACATCTTCACTTCACTTTGAAACTGATTTCTCTTTTTTGTTTGTTTCTCAAGGAACATGTAATATTGCCCCACAGTATATGTTAATAAGTTTAATATTTCGACAGATGCACTTTTACCAGTTTTCATTTCAAGTTGGACCGTATGCCAACTTCAATAACTCGTGTGTAAGTACAACATGTACTGCACATACTTAACACTCACATCTGGTAGTTTGAGAAGCAGCGACCTATATGGAATTATAGCCCACTGCTTGTTGTTCTACTGTGACCCCAAATGCCGAAGTATGACACTGCCCTGATTTCCCGCCAGGTTGTGTTGGTAAAGTTCAAATAAATGAAACTTTAATGCCCAAATATTCCTCAACAACATTTGTCCAGTGACAATTTAGCATTGACAGAATGATGCTAATGTCACTGCAAGGAAATACTTACCATGTAAACAGTTTGACCCTATAACCAGACACAATGTTTGATCAAAAGTGTTTTTGTTTTGACGTGCTACACACCCTCAACCTCAACATCCTTACCTACCACCTTGATACATAAAGGGCACATATACTATATTGGCACTGAATGTTATGTTATGTGAATTTTGAGTTGCAGAATCATCCAATGTGATCATAATTCCTTTTGAGACTGGACTGAGAAAATCTGGAGAATGACAGAAAGATGGGGGATATCAGATTAGCTCATTTGTTTTGTATTTGACATCCTCAACATTCTGAATAATTCTGATGTAGTCTGTAGCATCCTAGTTAGCTGCTTTGTAGGAGGGGTAATGCTTTACATAATGTGCCTAATTGGACATTTTAGTTGGCTTATCCATGGCGGACTCAGTAAAGCTTCCTCGGCAGCAGAGCACTTGATTCTAGAGGTGTGCGCTACTGAAGGAATCCTTCAGTGACACCGTTTAGTCAGTTTTGTCTCAAGTTTTAGTAGACTTCTTCTTCTACAGTTCTTTGCACAAGTACTAAACACTTCTATAGAATGTAACTTAAATAGCAAGTTTACACTCAAATTGTGTAGTTTTCAGGACTTTGAAATTGCACTTATGTATCTAGGCCAGAAATATTGAGTACAGACCCCATGAGAGTCTGGGGGTTGCTCCAGCAGGTGGATGGGAGTCCAGAAACACATCAGGCATGCTGGTTTATTGAGCTGTGAGAGCTTGTGAGGCTTTTAAGCAGTTGCTCGCTGTCATCTTTGTTAAAGTGAAGTCTCATTTTTGTAAAGCACAACTTTACACTGATGCTCTACCGGGATATAGAGAGTTAATACTGATGTAAATGCTGTCCGTAGGTTATAGTGACTTACCACCAGCCCTTTCTGATAAGCCTGGTCCATTTAGGAGATGCAGAATTGCGTACCTTCTTTGCATTTATAACATGCTCCAAGCATTTGAATACATGAGTGGGTTTAAGGGTTGATTTCATGCAGCAGCATTCAGGAAACATTGGAGATTACTGTTTCCTGCGGTTATACACGAAACTTCTACAAAGTGGTTTGCAAGAAACTTTTTGTAATCTTTTCTGTTGTGGTTTTAGACAGCTCTTCCCAGAGATCATTTTTCATTCTAGCAGGATGTCTTTTTCATTGATTTTTTGATCACTGAAGTTGTGAGTTTCAGGAGCTTCAGTAGCAGCTGACACACTTGGCTTTGTCCAAATGTTGCAATGTTGTGTCTGTGGCTGCTTTTGCTCATAATTCATACATTCATATATATGTGTGTGTGAGCGTGAATGCTTGTCTCTATATATCAGCCCTGTGATAGACTGGTGACCTCTTCAGGGTGACCTCTCCAGGGTGTACCCCGCTTCTTTATAATGGGATTGGATTGATGTAATATATACGTTCTATATATATGTATATACATTCTTGACATGGATGTTAATTTTTTCTTGCCATACCTCGTGAAGTCCACAGGGATCAATACTTGGACCTCCTCTTTAGAATGCGCATGTGTGCTCATGTGTAACAGATTTATTATATGTGAATACAGAGTATCAAGATACCTTAACCAGACCAGCTCATTACCAAGGATCAATTTTTTATGTATTTCATAAATATTAATGCATTTGATAACAAATGACAGTTTTGTTTTCATTGTCGACTGAGAAGATAAAGAGGAATAAAACACAAGGCTCAGAAGCACGATGTGACACTAAATCTTACTCTTTAAGGACGTGTGATCAGGGTTAAAATTTGGAGGTGTAGTATTAAGGGAAGATTACCCAGCCATAAAGGCAATATGAATGTGGCATTATTTAATTAGAGAGGTATAATTACAAATGCAGGGTTTTTTGCATGTGTTTGTTCTTAATTGAATTGTTCTCTATAACTATGGCGGCTGTTTTGTGCCGCTGAAATGAGATGTTTTGTAGTGGTTGCTTGTATTAGAGTAGTGTCGAGTATTTGTCCCTTCTTTCTGTTTATAATTAACATTATGTCCACATTTTACAGATGTCTCTCTTAATTTAACAATGTCTGTCTTAATTAAAGGAGGTTCTGCTGTGTGGCATTGGAGATTCAAGAGAGTTGTTCATGGCCACTAATACTGATGTCTGCCCTTGCACTGTGGTGTGTGTGTGTGTGTGTGTGTGTGTGTGTGTGTGTGTGTGTGTGTGTGTGTGTGTGTGTGTGTGTGTGTGTGTGTGTGTGTGTGTGTGTGTGTGTGTGTGTGTGTGTGTGTGTGTGGCACAGCGTGGTGGCAGCACCGTGGTGGCAGCAGGGACTCTGCATTCCCATGCATGACACGTCCTAGGGCAATCGCCATGGCGACTTACCCTCTGCTCTGTTGCTGTGGTGACTGAGTCACTGAGGAGGAAGGTGTGTGTTTGGTGGGAGGTGGGGAGGTTCAGACAAGGGCCCTTGTTACTACCTTGTTATAGATGATATCCCTCTTTCTCTCTTTCATTTTCATCTCCTTTTCCACCCACACCTCTTTTCTCTGCATCTTTTTTTCCCACAGTGCCAATCTAACAGTCCTTTCCCTTATCATTTTCCTTTTTTTTTTCTTCAGCTTAAACCTATTACAATTTGTCCTTTCCTCCCTTTCACAGTAGTTAGCACTCAGAGTGCCAGTTAGTTATCTCTGGCCTTAAACTCCCTCCCTTCCTACGAGCAATATTGGCTGTCTCGATGTTCAACAAGTCCTCCGACCTAAACAACCTTATAGGTTGTCTGTCCTTACCCTCTGATACGACCCAGAGGAGTGTTTACTCGGCAGCAGGAGATATGCCAGTTGAGAATCACTGCTGACTAGTGATGCATGTCCACCCACCACCTACCTGAACAAAATATTTTCCCAGACTCAGACCCACACCCAATCACACATTACCATTATTTCTCAGTGGCAAATTATGCTTGATGGTATGGTAGCATATTACACTGAAGAAGGCTGGTTTTAAATAAATAAACTGGCCGCTGCTTAGAATAAATAATAATGCACAAAGAGTACAAACGCAGGCTGGTATATTAAGTCTAATCAATCAGTTTTTGGAATTAAAATTCGGCCCCGAAAAACACAAACGACGCTGTCCAACATAAATGAAAAATATAAAGTGCTGAGCAGAGCAAAATGAATAAAAACGCTTTTAGTTTCTAATCCCTAGAACTGAAACTGGTGCCAATCCAGCCTAAACATTTAACATAAATACATGAATGGCATAATCAATTTTAATAATCCCTGATGCACTGAAGGAGTGTTCACTCGCAGTACGTGTTGCAGGAACGCACACGATCCTCCTTGCAGCAGCCTTGGGAATGAGCGGCTTTGTTTCTCCCAGAGAGAGAGAGCAAATTTTCCTCTGATGACTCCCTCTAATTTAAAGTGTGTGGAGTGGTACTCCGCCACATCCATCAATGTGGATGTCTCATCCTCCCACTCAGTGAAGTCTTCTTTCTCCTTTTTTGCTGTTCTGCTGTCATATCCTCCTACAACAGGAGATATTAGGTTGATTAACACACACATAGTATACACAGTCGTAAGTTATTGGCGGTATAAGCACTTAATGCAGGATAAAAAAAAAAAAAAAAAGAATTGTTAGGCTAAATTTAGCCTGCCTTGTCCTGCTGTTGATGATGAATCATGATTGAGGTGCATTGTCCTGCATTCTAGCGGACGCAGAGATCTTACATTTACATGTACTCATTTGGCAGATGGTTTTATTCAAAGCAACTCACATATATATATATATCTATATATATATATATATATTCCCATACTTGTCTCATGACATCACCTCTCTCCTCCGGACTCAACATTTTCAAAGTAGGACAAGAGAAATGTGGCGTAATTGTGAGTGGGAGTTAGGAGCATCTTCTCCTCAAGCAGGCTGGATGTGTGAGCACGGAGGAAGACTGTGTATGATGGATCTCCAAACTTCTGCTTGCAGTGTTTCTTAAGTGTGAAAAACCAGAGCAACACCGTGTGCATTGTTGGGTATTTCGCTCTTTCCAGACCGTTAATGGCTTATTTGAAGAGAGAGAGAGGAATTCTGTCAGCTGCATCAGCTGGTCTTGAAAGACGCCCTCCATCCGATGCAGCTGATTTCGGTCTTCCAGGAGCTGTCTGATGTCGCTGTACTGTTTCAGTATAGATTCCAGCATGTGGTTTTTGTTGTTCCAATAAACCTCATATTTTTGAAGCACAGTGTGTATGCCTCTGGCTGAATGTGTGTTTCAACACCGTGTGCGCAGCCTCTATGTTAGGGCCCTGATCACAAAACTTCTTTTTCCGCTGGTTTTCCATAATTCACCAACACATTGGATATTTGGTCAGGGGTATTTTCGCCGGTCTATCTGAGATGACGGTGAAATTTTTTACTGTAGCCAGAATGCAACTCTCCAGGTGCCACTTCTCGCTGATGTAGTGAGGACTGTATATGCCCTCTTGTTGAATTTGTCTGTCCACATATCTGTGGTGACAGCAATTTCACCGTCTTCCGTCACTTTCTGGATGACTTCAGAGAGTTTCACCTTATCTGCAGCTGCCTGTTGCTTTTCCCTGTCACATACACTTTTGCTGATGGGCTATGATGTCATCAGGATCAACAGCAACATATTTAGCTCCAGTGTTAATTAATATCTGGACTACCTGGAGGAATCCTTTGCCTGTGACAAAATGGAAGGGGTGCGTATCCTGGCAACACATGTCCACGCAGTCATCCTCGAAATTTGGATTTAACTTCCAGTGGTACTCTTTTGCGTTCTTGACGGACGAATGAGGTTAATATGTTTTTGTTTGACTTGGCTGGGTTCTGGCTTTACCACACACAGGATGTACCGTATAGCAATCATATAGATACAGCGCTTCGCAGCTGTTGCATACATACCCAGCACTTGACTCGTCATGGTTAATTATTTTACTAAATAGATCCCGCACTGAAGCTTTCCGCCCTTCCTTTGTTTTTACTTTGAATTCTCCCTTGCTGAATTTTTCTCTCTGATCTTCCTCACTTCCATTTCTGCTTAAGACTAAAGGAACCCGTAATCGGCACAATCAGAGTCTTATTCATGCGTGATGAAAATTTTAAATATGTTCAGATTTTATATATTTATTAATGTAATTAATATTTTCCTCATACAGTGCTTGTCATCGGTCGAGATTCTCTGGTTGTTCAATCA
The DNA here is from genome assembly GCF_002814215.2 of Seriola lalandi dorsalis. Classification (NCBI taxonomy): domain Eukaryota; kingdom Metazoa; phylum Chordata; class Actinopteri; order Carangiformes; family Carangidae; genus Seriola; species Seriola lalandi. Next base: position 1,201,169 of record NW_019525442.1, on the reverse strand, counting down.
GTTCAATACAGCCATGTCTTGTAGTTTCCAGTTATGGGATGATTCCATGACAGTTGGCAACCGCGTGTCTCGCACGACCGCTAAATGTTGCAATAAAACGTAACTATGGGTGGCAATACGCTGTTTGCGTTAATAACCTGCTGGGTTGCTTTTTATGGAAGGACTGTCTCCAGGTTTTGTGCTGACACAGGTATTAAGATTATTATTGTCATAATTTATTATAAGTGAATAGTATTATAATTATTGTCTTCTTCTGCCTCTTACTTTATCAGTCTGCCTCTGTACATTGGCCAATTCTGAAAAAGTCAGAAGCTGAATAACATAACACTCACAGAGAATGCTTAATAGCCTGGATGAAGCGTAATACAGTGCTTAGTGCTTTATTAAAGGTTTAGATTAGGGGCTTGAGAAAAGAGAGTTGTGCTCTAAATCATGGAGCCTTGGAAGGGTTTAAGGTTTGATGGGAGAGGTATAAAAAAAAGTGTGTGTGCATGTGAGATAGAGAGTGAGAGTAAGATAAGATGCCAAAAATACGATGGACGGAGCAGAGATAGATATTCAGAGAGATGGTCGTGGCGAAGATTAGTTTTTAATAGGAATCCTAGTCTTGCTTTTAATCGTCTCTGTTTTCTTGCATTTAGCTTGCAGCTGTCTCTCTGAGTGTGTGTGTGTGTGTGTGTTGTCTGATGGCATAGCCTCATTAACATTCAGTCCTGGCAAGTAGCATGTTCTCATCAGTAGCCTATGGTATGACTGTTCTCCCATGACTTCATCATGGAAACTAAACTTTATGAGTCTGTGATGATATTTAATGATTATAATTTATTGATTGTTTCCAAGGCTACTCTTCATCTGTCAGTGCTGGAACACTAGTCTAATACTGTTTATCACTGCAATTAATACGTGCTAGTCATATGCAAGGTCCTTGATAGTTATAATAATTATGTACACATTATGATGTTGTTTGATTTGTACTATATTTTGCTCAGCTGTGTTTCCTCACTCACATTTTTACAGATACAGATTAATTACATCAGCCTTTGTTTGCTCAACACAGTCTCTATGTCTGTGTTATACTTCAGTTATATATTTCTAAATTGGCATATCAATTTATGTGCAAAACCATACTGTTGATGACAATTTAATGCCTCTCCAGCACAAACAGACAACATGTGTCATATCATTTATGTGTTTAAATGGATGGAAGCTGCCAGAAAACTAAATACGCCTACCAGAATAGGTTTACAGTGCATGCAGAAATAAGATGGAAATTGTCACAGTGTCAGAACACACAGATGACTAAATACGTTTTACTAAAAAAGTGATACTTTCATTTTCAACCACTAAATGTCCAAACTTGTTCTGTTTTCTATTCTTTATTAAAACATGGATGGCCTAGCTATCTGCATGTTTGGTATGCATGTTATGAGCTTCGATAAGATCTTTTTGTTTCCACTTCCTGCTGTGATAAATATCTGTTAACAGCACCCACACAGTTTGATTTGCTTATGAAATATGAAGACAATACAAATCATTGACACCCTGTGTGTATACTATTTATTAAGAATTATACTTACTAATTTTGTCAATTGCTAAAAAACAATACTGTTCATACAATATATTAATGTATTAAATATATTTCTGTATGCAATTCACAACACTGGCACTAGGGACTACTGTCATAAAGGAGTTGATACACTGTTGGTTTGAAGTGCTTTTTATGTTGCATCATTTAAACAGCATATTGTATATTTATTTATGTAATATCATTTTTTTAGCCTTAGCACCATGGCTCTTGTGATGGCAGTAGAGTGCTGCAGGATTGAGTCCTAAAACCCGGAAATGAGTTAGCATCTTAGCACCGGTTCCCTCATTCCTAAGTCGATGGCTTTTTTGAATGGGATTTTGGTTAGATGACTGAAATAAGGATTGTTCTTAACACAAGCTCAAAATGTTTTCAAGTTTTATTCTACGGTATAAAATACGTCAGTTAATAACCCAGTCATGTTTTATTTAAGCTCTTTAAGTCAGTTGTTAACAAGTGGCTAAATTAGATTTCAAGGTTTTCCTCATCACGCATCTCATTTAAAAACTATTACTGACTTTAAAAGAGGAAAGGCTTTTGTAGAAGAGGTAAGCACGCTAAATCAAACTACAAGTTTGAAGTTTAGTGGAGATGATGTTGAAGTCATGCGATGGTGGTGTAGTTTGCTTATTGTAGTCAGCCTAACATTAGCTTTTTACTTATGGCAATTGTATTGAGACTTCGAAAATCATAAAAGTGGTGTCCATTGGTGAAGATTATTGTGCTGAACGAAGCATGTAAGTATCATTAACTTTTGTTTTCTGCAGTAATCCAAACGCCAATGTTAAAATCCCATTTGCTTTTTGTCAAGGGAATCAGGATGATGCGAACTTCTGGGTTGGCCTACAAAAATACATCATCCCTGCGTCACTCTATGTTGATATGGCAACAACTCTCAAATGAATTGTCATGGGATTTTTTTTTTACAGATATTAATGATCCCCAAGGGAATGAAGCCTTCACACATAGGTGGTTTTCCAGTGAAATATCTTTACATCTATAAATTGTATAGTTTCAACATTTTGTACAGATGGTCCCAGACAATAACATCCTAATGTCTTGAGTGCCCCCCAGACTTTTCCTGCAGCATCACCTTGAAATTTGGGATTCAGACTGTAATGTATCAATAGCTATTGGGTGAGTTATCGTAAATTTTGGTGCAGAAATTCATGGTCTTTGTAAACCTTCGTGATGCCTAGGTGTTGTCCTGAGGGCGCCATCTATATAAACATGTAGCAGTACTAACACCCCACTGCACAAAAATATCCACAACTGTAAACCCACAACACATTCATTAGCAACATGAGACTGTGAACATGAAACAAGTGTGCCATGTGAGAGTTAAGGCTCAAAAATGACCTGACAATGGCTGTGACACATCAAGAACATTTGCAGACGGTGGAGAGATGATAGGGCATCTTGTCTACAATTAGACTGATGGAACTGCCATTCTAACAAAGTGAGTGAATAAAGGCGACACTGTTAAAAGGTTGTCATAGTGAGGCTATTACTAACAGCCAATCTGCCTTTTCTCTTCTTTGTTCATGCCATTATTATGCCACCGTAGATGGAATGCAGACGAGATGGGAGAGTGTTCAGACATTTACTAAGTTCGACATCGCCCTCCAGTTCCACTGGGAGGAAACCTTAAATTAAGTTGCCTGCGGAGAGTTAAGTTGCCTCTGTCTGAAGAGAGGTCAAGGAGTGTTAGGCAACACTCATTCGCTGAAGCAATGCTCTGTCTGCCAGTTGAGCTATAAAAGAGAGGCCAAGTCAAATTGTTGCAGAGGAGATGGAGGGAAAAAACATGAACGCTCTGCCTCATAAGTAGCTGCAGCTATGTACTGTACAAGTGCTATTGTCATGGTTTCAGGTTGTTTTTCTGCAATAGCAAAATGGTATGAAAGGTGCCGTAAATAATCCAATCACATCACTGCTAACGACTTGTGAGACAGCCACTATTGTAACTCACAAGATCTTATAAACACGAAAATGGAGGTTCATTTTTGACAATGGAAAATAGTAGTTTAGTAAGATATTTTGATAACTCAAGTTTCTCTTACTATACTTGCCTTTGCCAACAGGTTTCATTCAATTCCATTCAATTGAATGGAATCGGCTCAGCTGTTGAACTTAGGTGACGTGATGACAGGTGGTCCATTCAGTGATGAGGACCATGTATTGAATTTCCCAGCTTTTAATTTTTTCTTTATAGGTTAGTGTCCACCCATTTTCAGATTATCCTCTCACAAACGATGACAGCATCGTACATAATACACAAAACCAACCTGTTTTTTTTCACGAACTGCAGAACCTCTACTGACTGTGTGAATAATGACTGCCGTCTGTCAGCAGCATGATGTTGTTATTCGGCCTCAGTCCGCATAGAAAGGAGGTCACGATGGATGAATGGGTTGGCAAACTGTAGGGCATGGTATCTTTTCATTTCCAGTCGGCTTTGGTTTCTTTTAATCATGATGATGTTCATTTCCTACCATGGCCTGTAGTTGGGAGCCAGTGCAGCTGATTTAGTTAATTCATGGGTGCATTGGTAATGGTGGCACAGATCTCCAGCACAAATGCTATATATTTTGTGAACTTAATTCTGTGTGCACTACAGTGTGGGTTTGAATATACAATGAAATGTATATGAAATGTGATGTTTATATGTGTCTGTTTGTTTGTGAGTATTTGTGTAGTTTTTTTGGTTTTTGGCTGCTTTGTACCAACTTTCTTTAAAAGGTTGGGTTAATATCAGTTTTTCAGCCTCTGACGCAGCTGATACTTTATTATGGAGACATTTTGATTCAATGTTGCAAATCAGGCTTTACTTATCATGACTAATAGAAAGAGAGAAAGCCCCAATGACAGACTAGTAATGCTAGTTATCCATACATGTATGAACTTCAGATTGTCAGCGCATGAGCTCACTGAGATGGCTTCCATGGCAACAGCAAAATTACCTCTAGGACAGTGTGTGTTTGTCTGTGTGTGTGTGTGTGTGTGTGTGTGTGTGTGTGTGTTTCTTTTTCGCTCACTCCATTCCGATCATACCGAACTCATTTGCACTGTTGAATAATAATGTTAGATGACAGTATTGTCAAAGTGGTTGACAGTGCATTAAACATATGCAGTCACACCTACACAACAATGGAAAAATTATTAGAATTATTTAAAATATTTAAAAATATTTAAATTATGTTTATATAATTCAGAACAGAAGAAAAAACTAAGGAATGTGACATTAATTACAACCATCTGTCACTGCTATTAGAAACGGACATTGACAGGTTTTTGACAAAGTTTTGAATCATTTTTCTTTTAAGTATAAAATGTGTGAGAACTTCTCTTATTAGAATCTCTTATTTTTACCCCTACGCATTATTTACTTACAAGATTGCGTAGCTAATGCAATATGTGCCATATAAACTATTGGGATAGAGATCCCTTAACAATTACAGTTCTTGTGTTATTTCTCTCCCCGTTCATAATTTCAGATCTTCATTAGCTGCATTCAGAAACAACTAGTTATTTTCATCTAAACTGGTCTTTAATTTGTTGGCATGCTGCGTTAGCATTAGGTGGCTCCAGTTTGCTTAAATGTGGCTTTCTAAAACCTGGCGCAGATACCCTGACAGCCTCCGTACAGACCTGTCTCTGCCTTTGTGTGATCGTCTACTGTTGCAGTGTGTGTAGCAAGCAAATAGATTGCTTCTTAGGAGATGCCCAGATGGGCGCACAAAATTACAGTTTTAGATGGAATCCTTGAATAAAGATGATTTGAATGTTTCAGTGCAAACTGATTTTTATTCCTGACAGGTACAGCGGGGGATTCCTGCTGTACTAATGCAGGGTGTCTGATATGGCTACAACTGTGGTACTACTGCAGGTTAGCTACAGAATGAGTCATTGCCATCATGCCAGTTTGATTGCACAAGCATTACATACAATGTAGAATTTGAATGCTGAAGACAGTGAACGTATTTAGCCGATATCTCCTGTGACAACTGCTGCAGTCATTATGTAGCACGGATGCAGGAGTTTCGGAATAGTTGCCATCCCTGGGTGGATGGGCTGTGCTAGCTCTGGGCCTCTTCAATCATTCAGAGGGAGCTGGACTGGGATTATGGACATTTCTTATTCCAGGCACATATTAAGATGGTGTCAGGGATCCACAATTTCTGCTTGTGCCCCTGCATCCACCACAACACGCACCAAAGCCTGTGTGTGTGTGTGTGTGTGTGTGTGTGTGTATGTTCTAGGTTAGCCAAGGATCTTTCAAATTATTCTGATGGCACAGGATTTAGTTTGTAGCCTGTGCACTCAATGGCCCTCATTTACCAATCAATTCGCAGAATTGGTCGTACGATAGGATCCACGTGTGATTCATGAAACATTCGTATCTGAGCAATCCCAGCGTACGAATGATCGGGTCTTGATGAATGCGGCGGCTGAATTCGATCGTCATTAACATGTTACGCCCTTAAATATTCCTGGTTCGGAGGCCTCGCCCACTAAGGTCAAACATGGAGAGAAGAGTTACTGGCAGAAAACGAAACTTTTCAGAGATGGAGATCGACATCCTGACATCCGAGGTGGCGCAAAATAAGGATGTGCTTTTTGGCAGTCTGAAGAGTGGGATCAAAGGAGCTCATAAAACCGCTGTGTGGAAGAGGGTAACGGAGATGAGTTTGGCTCTGCAGTGCCGCCTCCTGCAGCCGCGCGCCAACACAGCTGTTTTGAAAAATAAAAGAATCGTGTGTGTCCCCCGGCCACCTGGACACCACATTTAAAAGTGATAGCTTGGCATCACAAATCACCTGTACGTTTATAGAGTGGTAGTTTTTGCGATTGATGAATGCGTAATCATTCATGGATGGTTCCTTCAGACGCACATGAGTGAAATCAATTGCTCCAACCAAATTTGGAAACCCAGCAATCTGGAGATCCCTGCGGTCTCTGAAAACGCGCTCACGTCTGACACGCGCGTATTGTTCCTCCAAAACGAGTAAATCTGCCATCGTTATGATTTGATAACTGTCAAAGCATCTGTTTAAATAGGGGAGTGAGTAAACATCTGACCAACCACAGTGCAACTATGATTATCTCACCAGATGCTTTTAATTGTTGTTCCAGTTGTGTCATACTCATCGGAAAAATTAGTTAATTTGCAAACACACGTTTCTGCTTGTATTTATTATTATTTCAAATTTTAATGTGCAATAATTAGATGTCATGTTAGGCTATTTAGCCTATTATATTGTTTTATTGTACAAAAAAGTGGTATCAGTAAAAAATGTGGGCTTTTTTATTTTTTTTATCTTGTTTTATTCGTTTTAAGAATCCATTTTGATCTGTTCTAAATATGTGACTGTTTATGCTAATGACAGCTGAGGTTTGTTTAATAATTATTTTCAGACTCAGCCAGATTTTGCTGTGCTGCACCGCAAATCCAGAATCAGATTTGCGTACACGAGGTCAGACCTGACGTGAGATCTGATCGTAGCTTCCGCTCACGTCCAAATTGATAAATGCCGAAGCTTGCGTGGAAATGGTCGTACGCACGGTTTTCCGTCGTACGTTCGTTTGATAAATGAGGGCCAATGTGTTGCTTTCAGGCTAAGCGCTCTCATGGTTCCAGGGTTGTGCCTTCCTTACCAGGAAGTGCCATGTGGAACACATACAGGATACAGCCAGAAAAGTGACGTAATCAAAACAGTAATCACATGTTGGCGATTATTCCCGTGTGAAGTGAACGTGGCATTAGATCCGAGAGGAGGGTAGGAGGAGACAGCGGTGACCATCGCTGTCTGCCTGCCGCCAATCTGCCTCATACTGTAGTGAAACAACATGTACAGAAGAGGTAACCCTCCATCAACAGTCGTGTGTTTATTGGTGTGTGACAGTCCATGCCTGTTAAGCAAGGCTCAAGCCACTCAGGACACCCATATTCAACACACAAGCATACAAAGATGCAACAGAGATCAATGGAGCCGGAGAGGCTCGCAGTCGATGCGTAGTGCGGTGTATTCTGCAACGATTTCCTGCCGACGTTTTAATGTATCTATAGGACAGGTCGATGAGCACGCCGGGAAGAATTCTATATTTCTGCCTGATGAACTACTTAATCATCTCGGGGATGGTCGGCTGAGTGAGAAAAATCTATATCCATTTTACCTTTTGTCTTTCATTGGCCACTGCCTCTCAGGTCATCAAAAAATAGACAGAGGAGCGAGGGGTGGGGGAAAGAGAGGGATGGAGCGGAGATGGCGGGTGAAAGTGTAGCTCAAAACGGACAACAAGAGAATTAGTTGTTGATCATAATTTACAAAAAAAAGAAAAGTTACACCGGGGCTGTAACTCTTCAAACTGTACAACGGTCACACCTGCTTTATTTTGCGACACTGAGACTTGTTTAAAGGTGTAATAGGATTTTAGGGGACTTGTTCAGAATATAAAATACATCTCTGACTGTTGTGTCCTCTTAAGTCATCTGGTGGCAGTCTGATTAAATTCCCCACAGTCCAAACTAAACATGGAAAAGCAGCATTTACAAAGTTACTCAGTTTATGACAACTTCGACCTACTTTAATTCGAGATTAAAAGCTTTTATGTTCTCTTCCTCCTTCTATTGAAATTGAAGCACTTATCATTATCCCTTTCTCTTTCATCTTTACTTGTTTTTGTTTTGTTTTATCATGTAGTGTATTTCTTACATTGCAAGAATCACTGGCTGCTGTAATCTTTTCATGCTTGCAGTAAATGTATTGCCTCATGTCTCTCCTGTAAAACAGAAGGGACAAAATCCACATCTTCCAAATCTTCTTTTATCTTTTAGTCACTATTTAGTCGATGGGTTCAAATCCAACCTGTGCCTTTGCTGCATGTCATCCGCTCTCTCTTTCCTGTCTCTCTCTTACTTCACTATCTGAATACAGGCAAAAATGCCCAAAAGAAAAACCAAAAAAAACAACTCACTAATCATGATAAAAAATATTTTTCACTACAGTTTTTCTTAAGAAAATTAACAATATGTCCGAATATATTATGATTTTTAAAAAATAAATAAAAAATAATATTTTTTGTTTTTCCCTCTATGCTTCCTGGTTGAGTAGGGTGGATACTAACTTAGTCACATGTACACCTCAGCAACTTAACTGCCAAGATGAAGATAAGATCAATTTAAACAACTTATCGTCCCCTTTCTTTTACCGTACAGTTTTGCAATGAAGTGACTATTTTACAACCAGTATGTAAAACATGGATGATTACAGCAACCAATAACCTTTTCAGTATATAGTGCATGTGAATAATCTTTTAAAACAGACTTGAAAAAAATCTGAATTTATCCTTTAAATCTGAGTAAAGTTCCCCTTCAGACATACACACAAAGTATCTGTAGTAAGTAATCTGCTATGATTACTAGAACTTGATTTTCGTTGGAGGGGGTCTCTTTCAGATACGAGCCAGTGATGCACAGTACCATATGTGATTGGACCATATTCTGCTAGTTTCCATTCTTCCATTTGCTTTGTGCTTCAAGTAAACCACCGCTGTGCAGTCATCGTATTTACGTGATTTCACTCGCAACGATCGTGAGGGTTATGTTGAGGAAAAACATTTGCAGCGGAGACGTCTTTGTTAGATGTGTCTTCTGAATAACGGCAGATCACTGAGCCTGTTTTCAACTTTCTTACTGTTGTCTTCTCCATCAGCAATCTTGGAAACTTTGAGAAAAATACAAACGGACCGATCAATGTTGTTGTCTCCGTGTTGCATCTCTGTAGCCGGTGTTTTTCCAGCCACAGCAAAGATATGCTGTAAGGCTCTGAAGCTAAACCTATGAATACAGATTTACACTGTACTTTTGAGTTTGACCGAAGGATATACGTCATCAAACTAATGTTTGTAGTTTTCCAGGTATGGACAGGGATGAGGCCCTCCACAAACCTGAGCTATGACTGGCAACGTGATGGATCGTAATGGCTCACAACCATTACTCCCTCCTTAACTCCCCACATGTAACCTGAAGTGTTTAGTGAAGCTGTCATCATTTGGAAAAAAAAGCTTCTTCAATTACTAAACAGTATAGGAGAAATGAAATAACCGAAACAGATGAAGACTGATTGACTGTAATAGGGTTTCCTGTGGGTAATTTGCCTGTAGAGCTACATATGGGAAAGCTGGGTAGAAGTATCGCGTTTCTCAGAAGTGGCTCTTTTTGTGTTGACAAAAATAAACAGAAAAGACAGACACATTCAGCGAAGCCTTCCATTAAGTGAAGTGCTGCCATTGTCTGCTGTAACGTCCCTTTGTCACTCTCTACCTCTCTCTGTAATCCCCCTCTTTTCGTTCTTCCACATTCTCCCCTCACTCTCTTTCATTCCCTCACCTTCATTGTGTGTCTACGTCGCTCTCTGCCCCCCCCCCAACCCCCCCACCTCATTTTCTTTATCAATCTGTCTCACTTCCTCTCTGTCACTTTCTCACTCTAACACACCTCTCGGTCTTGCCCTTCTGTACCAACTGTCTTTTTATCTGTCTCAACAGAGTTTGTCTGTGCGGGGACCATTCAGAGTACATATTGGTAAAGAGGCAAGACAAACACCAAACTGCCTGGAAATGGAGTTGGCTGGGGAAAGAGTGCCATACTTATTGTACTGGTTTGTGTCCTTGTTCTCCTCATGCGCTCATTCGAACACGGTTTTTTCTCTTTATCTTTTTGCCTCTCACACAAAATGTTTGTGTGGATTTGATAGCATTGGAAACCTGAAGGGTCCCTTCACTTTCACCAGGGAGAAAAAGTCTGTTTGTAGGTGAATGTAAGCAAAGGTACTAACATACCAACTCTAAACAAATTCAGTCTTTTTATGTGCACAATAATCTCTTAATACTTTTTCAGGCTGACATAATTTTGCTATTTGAAATGTGTTTTTTCTCTGTTGTCGCTGCCGCTAACACATTCATTGTAAGTAGTTTTTTTCAACTACATATATGTTAAATAAAGATATTAGTTACTTGATAGTGAGAAAAATAGAATTAACTACACAACAATGTACTGTATGTAGTGAAATTAGCTCCACTGAGCCTAGACATACTATGCCATTAAAATGTAAACCATATGCATCAGTAATGTGCCGATCAAAGTCTGTTCTGTAAAAGGAGTACTTTTAATTTTGATGTTTTATGTACATGCTATTGCTAATAACTTTATACTGAAGTAATATTTTTTTATTGAATGGATTTTACAGGATGTGACTGACACCGGGTGTTTTCCACATTATGAATGAATTAAAGTGATAGGGTCACACTTGGTGGTTAGGGCAACCCAAAGGGAAAGAAATGTAAAGACTCAATTTAATCGTTGAATCAGCATCAATACTCAAACAATGCAAAACACTCAACAGCCACTTTTATTTGAATTAAATAATAACGTCGTTCCACCAAGCCACATACTGTAGGTCAAGAAGCTTTGTCAGCGGTGGTTTGCACGTTTAAGATTAGCATCTATACACTCAGAGTTTCGGGGAGTGTGGGTAGATTTGATAACAAAATGGATGTGTTGAAGGCTCTTTGGTGGCAGATCATCATCATTCACCACATTACTCTGTTGCATTTTTGATGCAGTTAAACAGTAAGAAAGTGAGAAAAAGCAAGAAATTGCAAAAATAATGTTTTCATAATTTATTTTCATAAAAAACACACACACACACACACACACACACAAGTCAAAAACATCACTTCCTGTGCTGTGCAGCACTGCAACGACCAGCACAATGCACCATATCATTTTGCATACCTACGTCTGCGTCTATCTCTTTTTAGGTAGTAAGTATGAATAATTCAACAAATCAAACTGATTTGCATTTAGGAGCAAGTTAATGAAATGCATTTTCAGGCAGCTGAACTAGTAATGTGTTTTTTTTGTATAACATCAGCAGCATCACGATTAGATTTCTATAGAACAGAGAGCTGGTTATGTCACCACTCCTCCCCCTACAACTTCCTTTTGCTATTTTGTCCATTCTCACTGAAAGATTGAAGCTGATTCATCATGCTGTGACTTAACAGTTATGTGACTGACCAAAACTATAGCAGGATTAGGGAAGAGAGGAAGGAAGAGAGGCACAGGGAAATGGACAGAAGGTTGAAGTGAAGGGGCCACCACTTACTGACTTGACACTCTGCACTGGAACTACAGTCTGGTGCACTGAGCACCGTGTCGTGTGGCTTTCATTAAATAATGATGGATTGAAATGAAGAGAGAGTCTTTTACCTGTTTTAACTCAGCTTTGGCTACAAAATCATAAGTGATACATTTCATTTCTGAATATCTTTACATCAAAGATCTGAACACATTTCTGATCATGATCATTTAGATGATGACAGAAATCAGGTTTAAACGCTTAAAAGCCACAGAAATTACATTGGAATCAGTAGTGAAGTAAATGCATATATAGTCATGAACTACAACCACCTTTAATTATAGGCCAAAGTTTCACTTGTTGAACTAGGATGATGAAGACCATTAGATGCCGCTAAAAACAAGCTGTGAAAGAACTCTCGTAGGGAACTGTAGAAAACTTACAAGGTGGAGGGAGGTCAGAGAAAAATGGCTGTATTTTCAGCACATTTGATATTCACTATCAACATTATTATTTTGAGATATGAGCTTTGATCAGAAACATGGAATTGGTGCTAATGGTTGTATGATATTTAAATGACTTAACTTGGCATGTGCGTTTTCTGCCTTAATTGTTTGTGGAATAAGTAAATGAACCACAGCCAGGTTATGTTCCCCAGTAGGAATAATCCAGTGATTACAAAACTAGTTGGGGTTCTTATCATTCAGTCGGCCATCTTGAAACAGATTATATTTCTACAGTGTTATTTGATTGATTTGGGATCGGTGCTTCAAGTGTCTGTGCTCATTGAGCCGCGGAGCAGTTTAAAAGGAGGAGGAGATCAATTAGTCAAGCCTTGCTGCTGACACTATTGACTGATATGCAAACAGAGGACATCGATTGGGCCTCGGGCTGCGCCGTAGCATTTCTACCCGAACCACAAGCACCAAGCATCAGACACAGAAGTGAGCCAGTGGCAGCCAGGAGGGAGGAAACTGGATTAGGTGTTGCTGGTCTTGGATTAATCACTAGATCCAGTAACTGTGTTGATCCCTGATATGATGTACATGTAAGGTCCCTCTTGACAATAGTGTTGATATGTTTTTATTATTTCAGGTGGCATGGGAGGGGCATATATAAAACCTGCCCTACTGTGACTTCAGGGAGCTGCTAACCCACCTCAGGGAAGTTGATTAGAATGGTTTCTAAAGGGGATTACTGTATCATGATGGCGTAAATGCTGTCTACTTAGAGACGAGCATTCATTGCTTGTCGGGGGGCGGGGGGGAAGAAAAGTTGGCATGGAAGTGGATAAATGTACTTCACATTAGCTCGAAATCTAAGTACAGCAGCTTTGACGGAAACGTATCTGATGCTGTGTGTGTCCTATCCGTGGATTGTTGAGGAGATAGTGCTTTGCTGCTAAGCCTCTGCTGCGTGTCTGAAGATAGATGAGCTAGATTTGTCATTCAGCCGGTGCACCTATAATTACACAGAGGAATTATGGCTGCACACTAAAAATTCTGACTGAATAATAAGAAGAATTGCCAACACTTCCATTCATTTCACAGGTGCTTCATGCTTAACCAACAGCTAATTGGGTGTGGGACATAGTTTCCTGAACAAAGCCTTGGCATTGAACGCATTACCTCAGATCAAATGTCCATGGGTGCGAGGAGATACGGTGTAACAACACCAATAAATATGCTTAATACTAATTAAAGGCCTCTACAGGCATGGACCACCCACATGTTTTTACACATTTTGAGTGTCTTCTCAGGATGCAGTGCATGTGCACAGTTTATGGAGATTAAAATCTCCCTCACTCTCCTGTGAGCTTTGTTACACATATTATGTGTATTTACTGCATCTAGCTTCATGGCGGGGAAGAAACAGCGAGTCCTTCTTCAGGATTTGTCTTTCCAATCAAAATCACAGGGTCAGAAAAAAGATCTGTGGTGGATTGATAGATTTATTAAAATATTCAGAATAACTTCCATGTTCCTGTGAAACCTCGACAGTGCTGCTTCACATCACTTTTCTTCTCTTTACCCTTCAGCAGTCTGTAAGAACCTCTGCGTTAAGTCTTTCTGTCTGTGCAGTCGACGACGCAGCAGCCCGTAACCGTTTTAGCATTTTAGTGTTTCCCTGGTTTTCCATGCAAATGCAAGTGGCAGATGCTGACTGCTACATATTTGCTGCTTAGGGGGCGGCACTCAGCTGCCAGTTTGTTGGATACACGTGGGATGTGCTTGTGGACTAGTGGTTAATATGTATCCTGTGTAATGGCATCTTCCCCTGTTTGATGCTGGCGTGTTTTCTTGTCTGTATAACAGACAAAGAAACACTTCTCAGTCTAACACGATACAAACTTCATCATGGCCATACAGTTGAATCAACAACTCTTTAACCAGTTTTAACAAAAAAACAAAAATTAGATTCTGCATCAAGGTTGGATTTATCACAATGCTGTTGTATTAGACTGCAACAGCTTTGATACAGGCCTAGAGTGGTGACATTAAATTTTGGCATTGAGAATAAAATTTGGCATTGAAATAAAAACCTGATCGGAAAAAAAGGAAACAATGGTATTGAAACAATTGAAAAATGAAACACAAGCATAAAAAGAAAAGAAAAAAAACTACGATCCTACAATCATATTATTTGATGTATGTGTGTATGTATAATGTACACATTATATTTATTTTAATAAAATTTTTTTATTCATTCATTTATTTTAATATCATTTGTATTAAAAAACAATGATGAAAAAACAACAATTGTGCAAATACAATAACCTGTGATATTGTAATGTGAATGACATGAACATGGGAGACTAACATTACTAGTGTAAATACCTGTACACATGCATAGCAGACTCTTTTTTTTTTACGCATTTTGATAAAAAATAAATTAGCTGTATGAGAAAACGATCTCTGAGTATTTGGCATATGAGGTATTTGAGCATGGATAAATACCAGCAAGGTCTCTTCAGATTTTTCTTCATGTCTGTCTTTTTTCAATGACAGTTTTTTTTAAATTTTATTTTACAGTGTGTTTACAGGAACAAATACCTAGGCAGTTCCACAAGTTAACCTGAAACACAGCTAATTCTGTTTCTCTGTTCGGCCTCTTCAATTGACGGTTGAGCGTAAGAAAACATGTCGCTCCTTGAACTTGTCAAAACTCCTCTTTTTTATGTTAAATCTATAGCGTTTCACGAGGGATAATAAAATGGATCTGCATAATTAGAAGCGAAGTGTACTCTAAATACACCCTTCTACCTGAGCTGTGACAGTCACAGAGAGTGTTGTTGGAAACTCTATTAGCAACAGTCATTTATATGTCTCGTCATGTCACGCAGATTTTCGAAGCTACCACACAGACCTGTGGAGGAGTGTATCCTATTCTAACTGCCAGTCTCCTGCTGTAACATAAATTCAAAGAAGAAGAAACGAGAAGCTTTTACTTGACTAAACTACCAGTTCAGCAGAGAACAGGAAATAAAACATTCAATCCAGCAGACTGTGACAGTGTAGATAATAAAGCAGCCAATTTTAAAACACCTATTTTTTTTATTTCTTTTTTATTTTATTTCCTTTTTTATTTTTTTGGTGTTTTATGCATCTTGTCTTTTCGCCATAACAACAACATGTCTTTGCCTTTCTCTCATTTGACTTCACATTATCTAAAGATATCTCTTTTTCTTTCTGTCTGCCTCATTATCCTCCTCCCCTCCGCTCTCCTTAGCCTTCCTTTTTTAAAAATAAACACAGCAAGTGAGGAAGAAAAGGATGTAAAATGTTCCTCCAGGGTGTTTCCTGCTTTGCTTTGGTAATGTCTCCTGCTCCTGCTGCTGGGAAGTAAGTTTAGATTTTAGCCTCCAACAAGGGAAGTTAGGGCAAGGTAAATCAAAGAAAACAACAAAGTACTTTGTACTCTTTTTATTAGAGAAATAGAAGGGAAGTGGGATTCATTAAGTGCAAAGATTTGGGTATAAAATATAAAGGCAATGTGCTTAAATTGAATTATCATGTCATTGATATAGATTGTGGTACGGGGCAGTATGAATCTTGCTTCTTAGCCTTTTAATGATGGAATTTTTGGACTGAACATTTCTATTCACAGTTTTTCACCTTAAAATGTCCAATTACTATATTTGTCAGTTGACTATGTCCTTGAAACCCCCATTTTTTTTATGTTCATCCTATTTTTCTCTGTTGTTTTCCTCAACATTTTCCTGCTGCAGTGGGCCGACGGGTTCACTGTGATCATTAAATTTTCATTTTAGCAATTTGATCTAATGGGATTTTGTGGTACACTTGACTGAAAAACCTGCTTGGTCACTATTGTCTATTGTGTAAGTTGATAAATTAGTGCAGCTCTCAAAATGAATGCTTTTGTCTTTCTGTTCTACTTCACTGGCTGACTCTATTTCGATTAACTTGGCCGATCTGTGGATTCTATTCCTTCGCAGTTCCTCCTTTTCTTCCCTTTTATAGGATAAGGCTGGTAATATTATATAGCTGTGTTATTGTGAGCAATTCTCACATTAACTATGCGTTAGTCCCTTTATCAGTGGCTCTCAGTCCCAAGGCCACTGGTTTCTACTGAAAATGTAAATCATTAAATCCCAGTCATGAGGATATTAGGCAATTCATTTTTTATTTTTTGCACACTTACTCAAACACAGAAAATAGTCTAATTGTGGGAGCTATATTTTCAGCCGGGTACTATCACACATTTGTTACTCTCTACAGATCTCAGGCTTTGGATACACGCGCAACATTTATTAGTAGGATCAGCTCGTTGGAGATGAGGGTTTCTTTTCATTGGATTTGTTGACAATAAGAAAAATATCAAACATCACCAGACCTAACCTTAAGTCGCTAACTTGCCTGTGATTAACAGTGGAGGTGATCTGCTTTCTACCCACAATCCTCCTGCAGCTCACTTCAGTCTTTTTCTGGTGATGTTCAGCTCTCCTGCACGTCCACTTTCCATCATCTATATTCATTAGAAGTTGATGGGGGTTTTTTCTTACAGAAATGTCAGGCAGGAAGGCTCTCTGTTTAGCTTTTAGCATACGGTTTTATTTGACTTTTTACTTTAGCCAGGAATGAATTTGCAATTCCTTCCTATAATCAAACTCTGCTTTATATTGGCTTTCAGCACCGAGCTAGACGGCAGAGTAGTTGTTAGTTCACTGTGTCATGAAGGATTTGAGACCAAGAGCTTTCTAATACTCCTTGAAACTATGCATTTCAAATCCTATCCCCTGCCCTGACCCTCCCACCCCGACAGTTTGACCCCAACTTGCTCTGGTTTTCCTTTCCGCTGCGAGGCAAATGACTTCCAAGGTCCTCATCGGTCCCCCCACAGCCAGTGCTGATTTAGAGAGCGAGAAAGAGCCGAGCCCGGGATGGATAGATGAAATATTGATGAAAAGCTAAATGTGTGATTTGTAGAATGGCATCAAAGGCATCTGCTTCACTGGGGCAGTGAGGGGAGAGAGGGAAAACGGAGGGAAGAAGGAAAGGCAGGCGAAAACAGGAGAGATACACAGATGCAAATGAACTTATGCAGATGAGACATGCAGTACACAGACGAGGACAAGAAGTGAACAGATTCAGTTTTATAACATCATATTGCAGCACGGCTGGAAATTTCTTTTATGATATCAGATATGAGAAAGATAATTTGACTCAGTTGGCAGTTTATTAGGGACACCTACTTACAGTGAATGTAGTCAGGGTTATAATGTTCAGCTTTTGTTGAAACTGTTTTTGAGAGATGTTTGAACTGTATGATCGCTTTGGTAGGTGTAGTTTGTGGTGCTGTTGAGCTGTACTCTGTTACACAGAGAGGCGTTTCTGTTATCTAACCTGGCCTCAGTGATAGAAATGGACTGAACATTGTTGCAGCTTCTCAAATGTGAACACCTTTTGCCTTTATTCTAATGTCCGTTGGTCACTCGGACTTGTTTATTATTTCCCTACACTTTATTTTTTTAATTTGTTGGAGTATTTTTTAAGTCGTCTGCCAAGTTTTCTACGTCCAGAATCAGAATCAGGATCAGATCGTCACTTCCATAGTACACGCTTGATCACATGGGAGCGTCAAGAGGATATGACAGACAAAAAAAATCACAGAGGCACAAAAAGATGGCTGAATGAATGAAATTAGTGTTTACGTTGTAATGAAAACCCCATCAATTCAAATGGAGACTATTGAGTTGCCTTTAAGGCTTAATATTTATAAAATTTAAATATTTTTTAAAAAACTGCAAAAAGACAGACAATGCTTCAGCAACTTGTTTCACACAGTTTTATAAACTTAGATATACAAACTTAGAAATTGTCACAATTCATGGCAGATTTTGTCAGACTATATGCAATTTAAATATTTCGAACAATGCAACAACAATGCAAAAATGAACATTTCATCTCACTTTATTTCATTAAATGCCTCTAACTTCTCATATTGGCAGAGTCTGAGCCGGCGGCCCGGCTCATTTTCCTGTTCTGTTCTGGGACACAGCTGTCGCTCCATGCTACTATCTCAGTGGCATCTAGATAATCATGCACAACCTGTCGTAGTGTTTTCATCACTGCACTTGCACTATCATTTACTCCTCTCACTGACATCGCCTCTGTCCACGTACCACAATGGCCCCTCTTATTTTGTGAACTGTGATAAAATTATATAAGTTAAGTTTTTGCTTGCAGTAAAAAAAAAAAAAAAGTTCTGTAGGTCAAAACAGGCTGTTGGCACATCTTTATCCTTTCTGTCTTATTGGCGCTCTTGGTGCGTGGCTGCCTTGTCAGCCACATGCTTTGTTTGGATGTCTTCATCACTTTGGCTTTACCAAGTTTTGTTTCACAGCAGTCTCACACGCTTCACACCGATGTCACCAATCTTTCTAAGCGCGACAGCTTAGGGTGAGCTCTGTGTTAAATATGAGTCGATAATGAGATTCTCTTACAGGTTTAGTTCCATTCTCTCTGCGTTTAAGTCTGGAGAGATCATACATCTGTGAAACACCGAGCGCTGACTCAAGGTGCCGCCTTTCTGTTCTGGTGCGACAGTAATGTGACTCAGCGGGAGAAGAACTGATGTGTGCCTTAACACCT
Source organism: Seriola lalandi dorsalis (assembly GCF_002814215.2). Classification (NCBI taxonomy): domain Eukaryota; kingdom Metazoa; phylum Chordata; class Actinopteri; order Carangiformes; family Carangidae; genus Seriola; species Seriola lalandi. The sequence goes on along the minus strand of NW_019525442.1, from coordinate 1,182,327 downwards.
GGGGTTCCTTTCTTAGTATTTACATTGCGTGGTACAGTTTACAGTTCTCATTCGTTTGAGTTGGAAGCTTTTCTTTTGTGGAGTTGACATGTTCTTTGCTCTCCTGATGATGTTTCTTGGAGCAACATACTTTCCATGTTGACGGATTTGAAACCCTTCTCCTGGTGTTTCTCCTTTTTTCTGAATAGCCCCCTTGCTTCTTGATTTGTGAGCTTGCAGGTGTGGCCAGGCGTTCCACCGTTGTGGTCTCTGGTATGTCTGGTAAGACCCATGGCCACACTGCCCCTCCTTCTGCTGCCTCTACTTTGTCGACAGCTGGGAGAAAAACAATATGTGTTCTACAATAATTATATTCATGTCAAAAAAATTGACCTATCCCACATCTCATGTACTATGAAGTACAGGTTTTTAAATAGGCATGCGGTTATGTTAGGCAAGGTCAAAAATCCCCAAAAATCCCACAGTGGTGGTGGTGCATCACGCCACTGTGCTGCATCGCCCGGATAAATGTCTACGTGGACGAGTAATCAAAAGGAAACTCATGCAAACTCATCACAAAAGTCTGAAGTCCTGCAGATCGACATCTGGATGAGGCAGAGTGGTTTTGGAGACGAGGAGGCCACTGTGGACAGATGGAGTTAGAATTGAACTCTTGGGCCATAATCACCACATTCATGTTTGGAGGAGAAAAAAAAAACATGGCAAGAACACTTTTAACTTCTAAGCATGTGGTGGAAATGTTATTTCTTTGGGGTTGCGTAGCAACAAGATTACACAGACAGTGAGAAGAATGGATTGCATTCAAATATTCTGCAGTCAGTCACGAACCTAAAAGGAGGCTGGTTTCTACAACAGGACAATGATCCAAAGCATTCCTCGATATCCACCATGAACTGCTTCAAGAAACACAAGCTGTCAGCATCACAGGCCCCCGACTGTGAGCAACACTGAAAATCTGTAGGTAGGTATTAAACATGCTGTGTGTGCCATTAAGCTTCAAATATCTCTGAACTTGAAGAGATCTGCAGGAAGAGTGGGAGTAATATCCTAAATCAAGAATAGAAAGAAGAAAAAAAAAAACAAACAAAAACATAGCACTCAAATGATGACATAGAAGATAAATGAGATAGAAATAATGGGCATAATGGACAAACATACAGACAATAACCTAAAGCGGTTACAGTGATGTGTGTGATGATATGATAAGAGTCGTGGAGTGGAGATTAGATTAGATTAAGTAGGGCTTGTGTGGGTAATGTGAGTGTGTGTTTGAATGAGAAGCAGTGATATGATATGTATCCGTGGTTAGTGGACCTGGATGGGTTGGTGTGTAGAGTAAGGGATTTGATTTGGGAGCGATGGGAAAAGAAGTAACGTTGATGTTATTGTCATAATAAATTTATGGTTTAGCAACAGTATAATTATAATATTGATGGCTAAATAATATGCTAGCAATATAATACTATAATAACCATGTCATAACATACAATATAATATTGTATAATACGGTGGCATCTACTATAGTGATTAATGTAACATTTAAGCAGCAATGAGTTGTGAGGGCAACTGTTTTAATATCAGTGTCATGTTATGAAGAACAGACGGTTGAGGCGGTGCACCATCACTCCTGTGCGATCTCGGCGTCGTCTTTTCTGACCAAAAGATGAGCAGTTTCATCTGAAGGTTTTCTTGGAACCTTTAGATCTTGTCTTGACCTCAACACTTCCCCTTAACTACCGTTTTTTGATGACATAGAAGACAGCGGAAATTGGAAGCCAGAAGCACTTTCCTCCATTTTCTAGGTTGTCACGGGTGATGGGTCCCACCCCGTCTGATTGGTTGCCTGACAAGGAGCTGCAGCGACAACACCAGCACCTTTTTCTAAAAGTTGAGAGCGTTTCCACTAGAAGCGCTTAGAGCAACTGCACAAAATGGTATTTTCTCCAGAGGTCCGCGTACACTCTGTCCTCTTTGGGAACAATCGAAAACAAAATGCTGGCGCTCAGTAAAAAACAGTATATGGACACATGGCCAAACAAGTCTTAATGAGTTGATGAAGTCATAAGACTTTAAAAGCAGAAGGGGCACCAAACCTGTGCACATGCCGGAATTCATTTTCAAGCAAATTTTTTTTTTTTTTTTCCACGGTTGCCCAAACTTTTGCATACAGCTGTATACAATAATGTTGTTCTTATGACCCAACAGCGCACATGGTATAACATGATGTCATGAGATTGTGTTTAAGTATCACGCCACTTTCAGAGATATTTCTCGTGTTATTTCTATGCATTTTGTGTGTCATTTAATGCCGTTTTGGTCACGGCTTGTGTTGAGGTCGGGTTAGGGGTGAGTGACTTTATGTCAAATGACGTGAAAAGCGAAGCGGTTACACGTAAAATGACTTCGAGAAGTTTGTGTGTTACTCTTCCTCCATGTGGTGAGCCCAGGCTGGCTGGTAAACACTGATAAAAGAAGATTCTGAGGTGAAAAACCAAAACAAGACGACACAGCTCAGGACAAGGGCCATCAAATGCCAAAAAAATCCAAGGCAGCATCAGCACATGAAGTAAATGCTCATCTCTCTTTTCTTTATTCCACCCTTTCCCTTCTTTCTCCACCCTTCCACTCCTTCACTAACTCTTCTTTTATCCGTGCCAAATGCTAATCTAGCCAGAAGGCTCTTTGAAATTGAAATGATGTGAAAATAGAATTGCAGTGGCAAATGAGCAGTGTTTGCTGCCCCCGTCGGGGCCAAACGAGCCCTTTGAACGCGCCTCTCTCCCAGCGAGGAGGCCCTGTTCTGGGCCACAGTCTCTCTGGCGCTCCCCTCCCCTTTCACATCAGCTGGAGAGCTCCCAGATGAGCAGAAATCAAGCTGAAGCTGATTGGGTTGGAGTTTGTTTCACACGTGCACACATACACATGGATGTACATGCTTGTATATGGACACATGGCTGAGGTGTCCACGCGCACACAAACACGCATATACTGTGTGCTTGAAGATCACTGTATGCAGAAACATAAAGGTAGTAAGCTTTAAACCCACACACACACACACACACACACACACACACACACACTGGCACCCTGATGTCCATTCCTCAAGAGAAACACAGCCTTTGAGATGTAAAGTACAATAAGTATAATAAGGTTAAACAAGGTTAAAGCATTTTAATTTGAGTGGAGGAGTTGTGGCCTTTTTGGTATGATGTAAATTCTGATATATATACATTTTTGACATTAGTAATAGTAGTTTGATTAAAAGCCTTCACACTCTTCATCATCATTGCTCATCTGTCCTGCTCCTCTATATTCACAGGTACATACAGTATTCTAAAAACCTGCCGCAAATAAAAGCCTAGTTTTCCATGCAGTTATAGTGATAGAGCCACGAAATCCACAGAGGCGGGGGGTCGGACAAATGGTTCAAGAAACATTTAGTTAAATTTTTTAACGATGACCATGATTGTTCCCTGACCCTCATGTAATGGTTGTTTTTGTAACCATGACAATGAAGGTCTTGAAGTAGTAAATTTTACCCTAACTGCGATTGAAAATACTTTCCGAAGGGTAATGACAAACACCAATGCTTCATTTCATCTCCTGTGTGCTTAAGAAGATGAAAACTGGACACACACACACACACACACACACACATGTCTCGAAGAGTTTCTGGAAACTTGTCATTGTGAGAAACAAAACTTTTTGACCAAGCATCCGATCGACGTGACTCCGGTGAAGAGAAAGACAAACACACATCCACCGAAGACAGACACTCAGGAGAGGAGGAGTGAAAAAGCAGAGAGAAGAAAACAGAGGGAGACAGAGAGGAAAAGTGAAGACATCGGCTGACCGAGACGTGAAGAGAGGAGCGAGTGTTTAAATGTCAGTGTTTTAGATGACAGCAGTCCCAGCTCTAATCCCCCTGAATCTGCTCTCTGCTTTTCTGACACAGAAACAGCGGAGCAGAGTGAAGCACTTCATCCCGACGCACAAAAAGAATACATAACAGCATCTCTCTGAGTCGTGGTAATAATTAATGAATGGTAGTGTTATATAAGAGGAAGAGTAAATACTATTGGTCATGAGTTAAGCATTTCAACAGACAGATAACACTCACCTGCTCACATGCAGAAAAAGGAATAATTTTTATTAATAATTTTTTTTTAAAAAGTACAATTAATAAACAATGTGTATTAATTTGTTATGTAATGTAACTCCATATGTGTGTGTCGACCCCGCGCTGGGCTGTTTGATCAGATGTTTACTTCTACAGTGTGTTATCTGTTTCTTATTCCCCATGCTGTGAACAAGCCACAGTTGCTGCTTCATTTCTCTCTCACATCTATTTTACACTTCACTCAACCCATTTCTGCTTCTTTTTCTTCAGCAGTCCCCTAACATTCCTCCTTTTTTTTTTTTTCACACATTGCATTACTTTAGACGGTAGTATTCAGGCCAACTGTGTTGTAATATAAACTGTTCAACCTCTTAGAATCGAGACATTAAGCAGTATAGGGGAGATTTTCCTCCTGGTGTTAAATGACAGCATCTGTTGTCCATTCAAATATGTAATACGCCATTTGTGTAATTTTACCTGACGAGCACTGTGGTGATGTGAGCGAATGTCCTCTGTCAGACGCCCAGGCAGAACTGTTCCCTATCAGCCCCTGTACAGTAACACCTAACGTATCTGGTGCAGTTCAAACAACTGCTGTGTTTGCCCATTTGATTTGGTTCATTTAGGTTGGACCAAAGCACCAGACCGAAACCCCATTTCTCAGTGAACTCAGCTGTAGTTCATTTGCTGAGCGAAAGCAAAGCAGATCAACCACGGGATTAAAAATCATTTGGTAACAATGACAATGATGCTCGTACATCACAACGTGAAATAGAAGTTAAACCCTGAGCTGGTGTTTCATTTGAAGTGGAGCGTAGAAGTTACATATCTCCATAGTATGACTGTACAAAATGCCTGTTCCTTGTTGCAGTTGCAGTCTGTGAGTCACTATTTAAAGATCCTCTCCAGACATATTTTAAATAAAAAAAAAATATTCTGCTATGTTTAATATTTTGTTTAACATGGTTTTCCCACATAAAAAGTAAAGAAAAAATCTACAGCTGGGGGTGGAGGCACACTTTCTGCCCCGCCCACCACTGCTGCTTGTGCTAGGTTGACAGGTGAAAGATCAGTGCGAATCAAGACGGTTAGCAGAAGAAACATGAGACAGCCACATGTTTTAGCCTCAGTCAGACTCAGACTCAGATGAGGAGTCTGTTGATCAGCGACCAAAATCAGCGACCAGCAGACGTATCAGAACGTTTAGCATAGTTAGCATCCTTTAGTTTTTCATGTTTTTGGCTGACACAGTGTTAGTGGCTGTGCTAAAGCAAAGTCTTGCACCCTCTGTCCCCACAAATTGGCAGGATTGGTTCCCTAGGTTACTGTATATATATAACGAATGAAACCCTGGCTGTCTGGAAGCGTTTTTTCTGAGACTGCCATTGGTTCACTGCAGGTCCCAAGGTGGAAATACGCAGTCATGGCCTCGACTGCTTATTTCGATCATGATGCGTCTTCTATTATAAAAGAAAACACTTTATTGACATGTTAACTAGATTAAAACTTGATTTTAATTGGAGGGGGTATTTAAATAGAGTTGGTTAAATGTGGTGTAGTTGTAGTCCTGATAAATAATGCTCATAACAGATTCTTTGTGACCAGATAGATAATGACAATGATAATGCAAACATAAGGCTCAGTAAAGTGTCATTCAGCGGACTTGATGACGCAGCATTACAGTCTAATGGAGGAGTTACCTTTCAGTCCATCTGACTTCATAATTGCTGCTCTCTGCCAAACAAGGGAAAATATGTGTTCTGTAAAATTTCTCACGGGAAGATTGAGACTGAGTGACGGAGAGATTGAGACGCATTAGATTAGAAGAACATAAAATGAGAGAGAGAGTAATAGAGAGATGAGAGAAATGTGGTTGCACGTGTGTGTGTGTGTGTGTGTGTGTGCGTGCGTGCGTGCGTGCGTGTGCGTGCGTGTGCGTGCGTGTGTGTATGTGTGTGTGTGTACGTGGGGCTGTGAATACAATTATGAGTATGAGTATGTGACAGAATGTGAGAATGTATGTGAATGGGGAAGATGGGAGAAGTTTGTGTGTGTGTGTGTGTGTGTGTGTGTGTATGTGTGTGGCTGTGAATACAATTATGAGTATGAGTATATGACAATATGTGTGTGTGTGTGTGTGTGCACTCCTGTGTTCCCTTAACCCACATGCTGGTGCCTGTCAAGTCAAGGAAACTTCAAGCAATTTGTGTTTTTAAAAAAGGAAAAAAAAACAGCTTCAGCTTCACAGTCGGTGGCTGCATATGAAACGACACAGTGCCCTGACTTAGCCTCGCTTCAGTCTTTGTGCTGCTGCTGCTGCCTCCGGCATCACCCACTGGCCCTTTGCCCAGTATGGAAATACCCCTCAGCCTTAATGGACATTTCATTTAATAATCAGTGATTGATCACTGCTGGTAATGATGTATAAGCAGGAGGAACCGGGGATGAAGAATATTCTCAGTCAATAACTGGAAAAGGTAGAGAGCTCTGCGGAAAGACAGTTGACTGTGATGCCAATAGCAGCATGTCTCCTTAACTCTCCAGTTGTCAATATGGCATCTCTTTATTTGCCAGTGGCAATTAGCACCATGGCGTCATGTTGTTGAGTTAGAGTCACATCAACCTCACAGAGCTAATTACACATTCTTGACCTTTTTTTTTTTTTTTTTACATGAGGCTAAATTTAGAGATAGGTAGAGATATGACTTCACTCTAAGACAAGGCTACATGGGTTGGAGCAGGGGGTCTAAAGTGTTGTCTTGTCACAAACGCCTGGATAACAACATATTACACCTGATAGGACAACATTGGTGTGTGTGTGTGTGTGTGTGTGTGTGTGTGTGTGTGTGTGTGTGTGTGTGTGTGTGTGTGTGTTTTGATCAATGCATCGAGGTTGTGTTTGCTTGGCTCAGTATACTCTGGTCTTACACTGGTGTGGTTGTGTAAATAATTCAGCATGTTTTTCTCCACCATACTGTAGACCTATCTTGTAGCTAATGAGCTCCTCACCCTCTCAGGCTTCACTGATGTTTTTGCCTTCTCAGGTCCATAGCAGATTTGACCCCTGGAGATCATCTCTTATCAAACACACACACACACACACACACAAACACACAGCAGCAACACACACAACGCACAACACAAGCTTGCACACACTCATATGTGTCAACCATGTTTGTGACATTTAGTGGCATTTAACATGCATGACGGTGCCAGGGCTGTAGCGCTGACTGGAGTTTACACACTTACATGTTGTTATCAGTGTGACACATCTACCCTACAGTGACTAGGATGGAAAACAAGTACATATGTGTAGAGAAGATGTTTCACTGTGGGTATGTGTGGTGAGTTTGTGTGTGTGTCTGTGCATGTGTGTGTCAAACAACCATTTATCTTAAAAAGCTATACTATATAATATTCAAATCTTTGCTATTTATAAGATAACATACTGGGGGAAATTTAAACAATAATAAATAATATACAATATGCACATATTAAACATCTGCAAAGGGTGGGGGGCTTGCAGCATTCCCATCTGACCTATAGGTGAGAGGCAGGATACTCCACCTGTGAGGAATCCGGAGCACCCAGAGGAAACTCACACAGGCACAGGGAGAACATGCGAACCCCAAACAGGAAGTTGATGTGAGGGCAAGCGTGCTAATCACTGCACTACTGACCATCATGTTTTAGATTTCTTTTCCCTTTATATTATCTTCTTTTGTCAAGTAAAGCATGATTAAATTATGTGTCAAGGTCAGCGCTGAAACAAGATTTGAACCTGGAGAAGATCTCGGGATCCAAGTAGTTAACTTTAATGGTGAATGACTAAATTAAATACCAGTCAGGAATATGAGTCAGTCATCATTCCTCAGAACAAATTCACTCCTTATTTGTGAATCCTAGAGTTGGGTTGTATTCCTATTTAAAGGCACCTAAAATGAGAGCAAGGTGGTCTGCCCCTTTTCAATATTTTACTACATCTTTCATGATGTTGTTTAGAGACAGACAAGTAAGGGAAGAGAGAAAGCTATGACGGCATTAAATGAGCTGGGATTCATTCCCATGCAGCTGCATGTACGTGGCTTTTACACTAATTGGTTTTGTCACCATGAAGCCCAGGGCTTCCTTTTTAAGATCTCCTTTACGTCATGTACACACGACGGGGGAAAATCATTTTGGAAGATGCTGATTTTCACTAATATGTGGCTCCTGGCTGTTGTCGTTAGCTCAGCAGGCTAAGGCACATGCAATGTGTGTGTGTGCACTAAATCTCATCCTATTTCACCTTTCATGTCACTGTTGTTGCACAGTGTCTAGTAAAGGAAACACAACTTAGAAATAATGTTTTAAAGGAAATAGAATGTGGCTAATAGACTTGTGTCCACCAGGGATTCTAAGAAGCTGAATGGACTCAGACAAGTCAGCCTTCATCTCCCGAAGATTATTCAGTATATATACTGTAAATATATTTAAGACCTACTATATACAGTATATTAGGTCTTAACTTTTTTGTAAATTTTTACATGAAAATCTCCTTTATCCTATTGTTTATTTTGCTACGGCACAAAGAAAAAACACTAAATACAGAAAAGCTGAATGAAACGAAACATGACACAACACAAAACCGCTACATGCAAGTGAACACAACAAACACTATAGGTTTAAAATATCTCCAATAATAACATAGTCATGTAACTACAGATTTAAACAATAAAAGCGCATTTCTTTATACTATACACTAATGTGTCTGGCATATTTGAAGGGCCCATATTTTACACTTTTGAAGTGATGACAATCACAATTACAATCACAAGATTTTTACCTCACCACTGTGAGAATTCAGTAAAGGCACTAAAATGTCAGCCTCATGGGTACAGTAAAATGTTAGACTTTCACACTATAGACTGAAGATGAATTGAAACAGTTTCTTTTGTTGCTTCATTGAAAAACAAAAGAAAAGTTTTGATATACATGTTTTTGGAGCTTCAAATTAGCCATAAATCCAATACATTCTATCTCTGGAGCCAGTCCTCATGCAGTATTGCACAAACATCTTTTCTGCTGACTCTTGCCTCAAAGCCTGAAGTCAAAATCCATATTTCTTTCTTGTGTAAGTAGGGTCACAAACTTGGGTTTAAAACCTCTGTAGTTCCTGTCATGCCATATTTCACAGAGCAGTGGGTGAACAAAGAGCAGAGCTGACAAGTCTCACTGCATGAGGAGAGAAGGCTTGGTTCAAAACAGCTTGACTCCATGATAAATGGACTGTCCACTGGCCTATTAGTGACAGTGTTGGTCAAAATGAGTCAGTTTACAAAAAGAAAAAAAAAAAAACACATGTCTCTTTAGACACACAGTCCTGACTCATCATGGTATATATTTGGAGAGACTGGTCAGTGACTACTGAACTGCTTTAGCCGGGGTTCAATCCCTCAACCACTGATGCCAGCAGTGCAGTTATTACAAACCTCACTTCTTTGTTACTATTTTTTTTTCTCAGCTGAAGTTTTCCAAAATTTCAAGGCTGGCACTTTGACCTCCGGCTCATTCTGTCCAAGGAGTGACAAAAGACTATAGGCGTGCTTGACACATCCCAACAACTGGAGGTGGGGCACACCCTGAACAGGTGATCAGTCAATCACAGGGTCGACACATAGAGACAGACAACCATTCATGGTCACAGTCATACGGACAATTTAGAGTCGCCAATTAACCTGACCTCCATGTTTTTGGACTATGGGCAGCGGGAGGACATACAGACTCCACACAGAAAGACCCAAACCCAGAACGTTCTTGCTGTGAGGCAAACTGTGCTAACCGCCACTGCACCACCACCGCCTCCTTGCTGGGTTTACATATGAGTGAATGAACCAAATGGAGAGAGGAAACACTCCATAAATGTGAACAATTGCATTAAATCAAGTGGATGTGGAAATGCCCTTGAATATGAATGTGACAATACATGATCTGCTGCTACATCTGAGACTTAGTGCCCCCATACTCACATCTTACTATGAAGGACATATGACTATTATCCTATTGATGTAAAACCTACTGCCAGTCTCTTCTTTCATAAATCAGAAACTTGTTTGTGCTGGAAAACCTATCCTTAACTCTTAATGTTAACCCATAATGCAGCATATTTTCTTATAGTTGATGCTTGGCTCTGAAAATCTAGAAAAAGAAAAATCAAAGGGCTCATGCCATGTTTTTTTATTCCTTTTTTTTTTCAAGCTCTCTATTTTCTTGCTCATTTGCACACTAGTCACACATCTTTGCTCATGTTCTCTCCTTCCAGGCCTCTTGCTGCTCAGAATTGACTCACTGACAGTGTGGGTGTTTGTCTCGTCAGCAAGCAGAGAGAACAGTGGAGGAATGCAAGAATAAAATAATGAGTACAAGGGAAGGGGAGGAGGAGAATAGGAAGTGAGAGAAGATGAAATGGGTGGCAAAAGCAAGCAGAAAAATGAAGAAGAAATGTAGTGTGGGTATGAGACAAGGTAAGAGGGACTTTAGAGTGAGTGGGCGAGCTTTTAGGTCTCTAATGCGTCATGGCTCTGCTTGTTTACAGCTCAGGCAGGCTGGGCCAGTCATTGTTTGTCTTTGTAATAGGATATTTTAGGATTCTGTGGAGAAAAAAAAAAACGTGTGAGATATCAACTTGTTTCTAGATATCGGCATTTGTGGTTTCACAACAGCAGATGTTCTCTTTGAACAGAGCCTTTTACTTCATGGGTTGTTTTATGTTTAACTTGGTTCGGTTGAGTTTCTACTTGTCTGTTTCTATTTTGCAGCCACTAGAGTAATGAATTATTTAACTACAAAAATGGACCTAGAAATACCAACCCTGTGCCCGAAAAATTACATTCACATACAATTTGTTTTCGCACTATACATTTTGAGGGAAAGGTGGGTAATTTGCACGTAATTGCAGACCGGGTTCACACATTCTTCAAGACTATAGTAAGCTAAAGAAAAGAGGCTTGAAGTCAGAGAGCAGTGTGCGAGACATGACTGAAAACAAACAAACAAGAAACAGAAGGAGTTTTTTGTTGTTGTTTTTAACTGTCGTTATTTTTCAGCGGAAAGGGCTAATGCTATGCCGTTTCATTTAGAGATAATAAAATGAGTTGTACTTGTTACCCCCGTTTAGTATGTTTTATAAAAATGTGACACTTTAAAAGATGACACGTTTATGTGCTAAGCTAGTTTCATTTAAAAGATTTCATTAAAAAAAAGAAAGAATGGCCTTATCTTGATCTTCCAGACTATTTTATATTTAATAGGTGAGAAATGTGAACTTTTCTCTCAACAAAGATATTCTTCACACATTGTCTTGTGACATTTTTTATTTGTTCGAGGAGACATACATGACCAGACTGCACTTCCTATGAACCTCTGAGTTATTCCAAGAATACTCCTTAAGAGATTCTTTGGCATTATACTTCTTCTACCTCTTCTACCACTACACCGCTTCTACCTTCGCTTCTGAGAGATGAGTTATACAGAAAAACTTGAAAGAGGTTTCTTGCAGTGAAGCCCCGACTTAGTGTCTGTCATTTTTGTTCAATGCCAAACCAATACTGTCATTTTTTCTCAGTCACAGTACAGATTCACAGAACCTTTGTGCAAATTACCACGTTTTTATTCTGAAATTTCTTTGGATTTATTGGAACACAATGGGACTAGAGCACAGTATCTCTTAGGACATTAACCCTGACAGGAAACTACAGTGTATTTATTCAGTAGACTAGAATTTCTCTCACTTATGAGGGTCTGGTCTGGTCCTTCAGCCAGACTAATTCAAACTTCCACTGTTTCCCCCCTATGTAGTGATGGAATGCTTGTTTCCATAGTGGCTGGTTGAACTTCAAAGTAATATCACAAATCATCATAATCATCACATCGCTGAATGACACAAAGTCATTTGAAGAAAATAATGTGTATTTGTCAAAGGTATGATGATGACCACACAGTACCACGTCTTTATTTAACTCTTTACCACTAGGTTTAACTATACAGATCCATCATAATTTATTGGAGTGTCAGGAGGGTGGAACTCTGTATCAGTCTCCAGTCGATGCTGGCATGAGAAAGAGAAGAGACAGATGGACAGATAGGGTTAGGGGTAGGTGGAGATCTGTGCCCATTCGTCACTTACAGCGCTACATCTACATCTACACTATATTTTTTAGATGTTTTTTTTAGATGTCATCATCACAATCCCATAAAGCACAGGTCCATTCTTGCACGGCATTACTCACAGTCTCCGTTAATTCTTCTCATCAGTTATTTGAAGTGCATTAGACTCCCAGTTTTACCTTGGGGAATGGATTCTGTATTTATAGTTTACAGCCTGTAGGGATTTTATCCAAGGTCAGTAGTAGATTACCTGTTTGGCTCATTGAGCTGTGTGCTCTGTTAGATCCCCTATTTTAATGTGCATCAGTGATTGATTAAGCTGCTGTGTTTCTGTGCTGGTGCGGACCTTACTGATGCATACAGAGAGCAATATGTATGTATGGATAGCTCTTGTGCTGAATGTGCAATCGATGCATGAACTCCCCTTGCAATAATTACCTCATCGGGGGGGGGGACTAAGGGGGCCTGAGGGTTGAGTGTGTTACCCATGCTTCCCCACTGGGTTTTTTTTAATCATGGATTGATGTAGTGTTTCAGAGAGAGTGAAATTCCTCTTTATCAGTCTCCAATCAGTGATGATGGTGGAAGGATGGATGAGGATAGAGAAAAGAGTTGGACAGAGATTTAAAAAAAAGCAACTGCTCAGGACAGAGAACGACAGAGTGGACAGTCTCATACAGTGTCTTATTGTCGCTATCATTCCTTTTGTTAATAACATACTCACCACGGTTATCGCAGAGATCTGAGGAACATGACCACTTCATTGAAAAGATGCCACAACAAACATGAGCTGCCAGGTTCTGAACCCAAGAGAGTCAAACTTATTCGGAAGAGAAAACCAAGGCCCAATCGTCCATTTAGATAATCATGAATGTTTCACCTATAACCTAACATACTCACCATGACTGTGTGTGACTGTGTTCTCCTGTCCAATAAGAGATTAGAACTGTTCCAGATGTACAGGGGTACCTGGTGAAATGTGACATATGACATAACAGTAGGAACAGCTGGTCGCCTTTAACACACCAGTTAAGACGACGTTTCAGTTATTGCCAACTGTTGCCCCCTATTTCCTTCCCTCTGCCTGATTAATCTGATATGGGATTTTAACTTCTTCCTCCATGTGCAGATACTTAAAAAACTGTTCAGGCTTTAGCTTAATTTTTGACTTTATTCATATAGTGCACAAAACTTTGTTTATTTATTTATTTACCATGGTACTATTTGTAATTTAAAAACTTAGTCTTGGAAATAGGAGAATCTTAACACAATCATGAGTCTTTTTCGTGACAATAGTAGGAATGAACAACTGAAACAGATGGTGTGACCCAAACGGCTCAAAGTCATCAGCCAGGAGACAGCCAGAGAGGGATCAATGGGGGACTTTCACACCCACAGAATCTTTGAACAGAGGTGATACTTGAGCAAATTTCATCCCCTAATGAAGACCATTGAATGCAGTTGAAAGCTTCAGAAAAATCTTTTAGGTGGACCTGTTTTTAAGATTATGTTTTGATTTTAGTTTAAATGGAACGGCAGGGAGGAAGAGGGTGGATTGGTGAAATCCTTCAAAACATTTCCGTGCAGCATGAAGATCAAGATGATGGGAACCACAAAAAAACGATTATAAAAAGATAAATCGGAGAAAGAGAAGGACATGGGCAGAGCCGAAGTGGAAGATGCAGCAGATGATTAAAAAAAAAAAAAAGAAAAGAAATAAAGATACAGAGAGACAGATTATAGACAGAGTCAGATAAAAAAAAAGGCAAGTTTCAGGTTCTGAAACACTGATGAGAGCTGATACCAGCTGAGACCTGGCCACTGTGGGTGCTTGTGCTACACACACACATATGTTCGCAGTGACAGAAAGGGGAGTGCAGGTCAGTGTCGGGGCCTCCTTGTCACTGGGCAGTTTAGAATTGACACCTGATTCCTGAATGATGTCTCTCTCTCTCTCTCTCTATCTCTCTCTCTCTCTGCGTGTGTGTGTATTCATAATTGGGTGAGCGTGTGTGTGTGTGTGTGTGTGTTTTTGTGTGTGTTTTTGTGTGTGTGTGTGTGTGTGTTAGAGATACGAGCTGTCATTGAGCTGTCATGTATGTTCTGATCCCCACTAACCCTCAGTCAAACAACATGCCACTGTAATAGCAGCACATGTGCAGCCGCATCCATCAAATTCTCTTTGATTCTGTTATTCCCACAGGTTTGAGCTCATAGCTAACTCCAATATCAGATGTTTTTAGTATTTAAAAAAAAATCTTTTTTTGTGTTTTGTGTTTCTTTGTACGCCATTCATTTTGCAAAGGTATGGTTTACAAAGCATTTTAAATATACAGTGCATTGTGTTGAATCCTTTCATTGTGTTGAAGTCTTTTTAGTGTGTCTGCATAAAAGCTCATTGTTTTCAATATTTAAGGACCTTTGGAATTTCTAATCCATTGGATTATGGGTATTTCCCAATAGTAATAAAAAACAAAAGCCTGTTTTTGAGCTGTTGATTTGGGGTTGAAACATCCTCCCCTTGTTCGGAAATGTTACCACCAACAGTGATTTTGTTTTTATGTGTGTTCCTTTCCATACTGCCGGGAAACAGAGCCACAACCCCTGACATCCCACCTCACTTTAGTTTCAAATGCGGTTTGCGGCAGAGGTGGGACAGGCTGTGAGGGGGTTGCTCAAGTACTCTTTAAATGTGTACACACTCAGTTGTGTGTCAACATGAGGTGGGTGGAAATAGACATACAACATTCTATCACTCTAAAGACTGAAGAGTTACATCAACATGTGTCACACAAGGTAAAAAAAAAAAAAGAAAAAGGAAAAAAACAACATAAAAGTCATCCAGCATTTCAGTCAGTTTAGGTTGTGGTGAAAGCATCTTACTATGACACTCCGACACTTCACTCATATTACTTGACATGACATTACATGACACATCATAACAAGTAAATCATATTAAACAATAATCATATTTAAAATCTCTTGTCATAACAATGTATCACTTGCTGTTGCAGCAATAAATATCATGTAACGTCAAAAACAATCATGATATAACAAGATGAATTGATGTGGAGAAAACACCAGTACTAATTCTTATACTGTAGATTAAGCTGTAGCAATTGTGAAGACTTCCCTTGTAACCCAAAGCACCATGCATTGAATTTGAATATTGTAATTAATCAGCTCTGCAATCTGGACTAGAAAGTTTTGTGCTTAACTGCCCAACATTTATTTTAAAAAGGCGGAGACAGGGGAGAGTTTACGTAGCGACAGGTTGTGGTAACGTGTGGTGCATGTTTAAGTATTAGTACATAGCCTTCTGTCTCAACACGGTGTATGCTAAAAGGCTAATGTGGATCTCCCACTACCGTTATGTGTTGCTTTGACAGTGATCTCTCTCGATGCAGTGTACTCTATAAACAGGTAACACATCCCTAGACAGCAGATGCTCCGTGTTTCTTAGACGTTTCACATTTTGAAAGAAGAGATTCTTGTGTCTTGGTGCTTATTCAGCAAATAGAAAGCACAAGTCAGCTCCCGCTTATCAAATTGCTTGTCAAATTCACAAAAGAGAGCTGGGAGACTGCTGTAGGACAGAATGATATGCAGGGAGCCGGCTTCCTCTTTAAAGTCACTGGAGAGAGAGATGGCTGGCCTTGAAATAAACCACCAGGATGCTGAATGATGGAGGAATTATTAGTCATTAATGTGAGCTACTGACGAGAAGTGTCTTGAACATTTCAAGTGATTTATCTCCCAATTACCTAAACAGATATGTTTAAACCAACACAGTCACTGAAGTTTTTATTTTTCTCCTTTCAGACGGAGACATTTTTCAACATTAACCTTATCCACTGAAACTGCCTTTTAACCTTTGTGATGTTGGAGCTGAGTGCTATGTCGGTTTTATAAACTCAAATGAAATTGCATTAAACTGCTGGCAATTTGGCACTGTGGCTAATGAAGGTTGGAAAGGACTGGAGGGTCTTTTCCTCATCAGTACACCCATATTTGAAGCCCCGTGACATCACAGGCTGTGGATGTCAGTGCTTTGTACATGTGTGTGTATTGAAAAGTGGTCCCAGACGTTTTGACCCCACTGTATGTGAGTGAGTACGTGTGTGTGTGTGTGTGTGTGTGTGTGTGTGTGTGTGTGTGTGTGTGTGTGTGTGGTTCAGATATTACTGATGTTGTGGGGACCTAAATCATACAGCCACATTATGGGGGCTTCTCTTCCTTATGTGGACAAAAAGCAAAGACATGTTTTAAAGTTAGGGTAAGGTTAGGTTTGATGACTCTAAGTCAGTGTAATGTCCTCTGTAGTCATGGAGACACCGCTGCGTGTGTGTGTTTGCGCGCACGTGTGTGTGTGTGTGTGTGTGTGTGTGTCTGTCTGTGTGAAGGCTTAAGCACAGCCAGTATGCTTCTCTATATTTCTGTGTCATACACCCTGCTAGCATACATCCCCTTCCTCAAAGCTGCATGTTTTCAGACCTGTTATGTAGCATCTGTGTGTATCTGTATGTTCTTCGTGGGCGTGTGTGTATGTGTGTGTGTCTGTTTGTCTGTCTTGTTTTTGTTTAAGATACGTATCTGTGTATGTACAGTAAAGTGATAATTTGTTGGTTTTAATAAAGAAGCAATTGACCACTTCCCCTGTCAAACTAAACCAGCAGGTACTCAAAAGCTATTAACGTGTCTCAAGTTCAGTTAGTTTTGCCACGGTGCTTGAAGAACTGGTTCAACATTTTGGAAAAGACAAAGTGAGAGTTCATTTTTTCTCAACAAAATCAACACTCACGTTTGTATGCTAAATATAAGGCTACATCCAAACAGTAGCTTAGTTGAGCTTTTTAAGATTGAAAACACCTAGTTTGGTTTTGTCTTAAGTTAACAAAATCCACCTACCAGCACCTCCAAAGATCCCTTATTGAACAAGGCTTTAACATGAATCCCCTTTCTGTTTTATCCTCTAGCTCTCGTTGGCAAAGTGAGAAAAGAAATAAAAACATTAATCCTCTGAAAATTTAAATAGGAGGCCCTTCTCCAGTATCTGCTTTTCTCATTTCTGTCTTTCTCTTTCATTAAAATTTCCTGATGTGGGCTGCGCTGCCCAGCAGCGCTCCTGCAATCAGGTTTATCACTGAATGTGCACATTTGTGTGCGTGTGTGTTTAGACCCACATACGGTTAACACACTCTGAAAGTACAACGGGGGGAGTTTGTCACATGCTTCTGTTGAGTGCTCTGCTCTTAAAAATGCTGCTTCTTTTACAGCGTCTGCCTTTTTCTCTGCTACAATGATCATTTACAACTGTTAACATAATGTGTCTGTTATGTATAATTAATGCTACAGTATGCACTATTTCAAAGAGGTTTATGTCTTTTGATCCTAAGAGGTTTATCCTCAGTTAAGTCTTCATTTTCAACAGAGAACTAATATTTTTTTCATCTGTTTTTTTTAAAGTCCCTCTTTTCTTGCTCCGTAACTTTCTTAAATGAACTCATATACAGTAAATCCCTACTGTAAACATATGAAGTGGACATTGTGGTAATGTTTACCCCGTCTCCTTGTCAGTGTGAAGATTTTTCCCAAAAAAAAGGGGCTATAGAGACATTGATTATTGAAATACTTTCTTATCTTTTGAGAGCATCTTTTGAAAGCTGTGTGTGTTCTTGATCACCCTGTTTTCCTCCATCTTCTCCTTCTTGGTCCCATAGGTCCCCTTACAAAGAAACACACTGATGATTTAGGTGATAGTGACCGCACGGACGACGAAGGTATTTTTTCCCCTGATGCCAAACTGATTTGCATGACAAGGGAAACCAAACTTACCCTTTCTCCTCCAATTTTTATCTTCTTTGATTTTCTTACATTTCTTGTCCTTTTTTTGAAAGTGATGGACATTTTCTTTTTGCTCTTTACTCGTAAACTCTCTTTTTTGGCTGGATGTGTTTTGTCCTTTTCGGCTTGATGTCTATAAAGTTTACATGTCTCCCACATTCTTTGATATTAATACTGTAATATAGATTCTCTGCTTGGATTTGTTTCCTTTACGTTTTCTTTCCTTTTCTATGTTGCATCCCACCAGCAGATCAAGTAACTATTAACCCTTCAGCCAGCTCTTAACACATTTTTGCATGTTTTTCTTTTAACTCGTCTCGTTTATAAAATTAGATCATGTACAAAAGATCAACCACTGGCTAACTGGCTTGCACCTATACTAACACTAACTCCTGTTCATGTTTTGGGCGTCAAACCAGTAACCTTTACACAGTTCGTGATGAGTTTAAAACAACATAAAAATACTGGATAAATTCAATCTAAGCAACCATGGGTTGCTGCAGAGACATGTGGGTTGTTGTGTTTCCTGGCACGCGGCTAAATTACTACACACCAGCAAGTGAACGTAACTTTCTGGTCAACCACTCGCAGTGGCTGTTGGCTTCGGAACCTAAGTCCTAAGCTGCCAAATTAGTTGTTTCATAGCTACATGAAATGTGGATTGGCGAGCAAACCTGACAGACTTGGCAATAATAAATGAACCAGCATTTGGGTGGAGCTGATTTCAAGTGGCATCACTGTCATTATAGTTTTAAGTGATCATCTGGGCTCTCCATTTTAATGCTTTTTGGAGAACACACAATCAAAACATCGCATAAATACTCAGTTTCTATTATTTTTTAATTGTGATGTCCCCACTCGTGTGGCTCTTTTCTCAATGCCGTGATTTTCACATTCTGATGGACTGCTTACACAGCAGATTGTAATTTAAATTTTACAAGCATCTCTGAGAGTCAGAGCTGCCCCAGAGGCAGAAACAATCTCGGTGGTTGAGTTAAACCTCCAGAGAGCTAGAGTTTCTGTGAATAACTTACTGAAGTCAAGAGGTAACAGAAGATGGATCTGACGTTATCAGATCTGATCATGCTAGTAGCAGGTAGCATAGATGATCTCGCACATTTTTAAAGTGGACTTACAAGCCCAACCTGGTGAGATTTGTCATCAGGAAATTAACTCCACACTAACACGGATGCCTTCACTGCCTCAGTGTATTACCACTGCGCAGCACAGTGTAAACCACATTCAGTATGCAAGACATGTTAGTTACATATTCGCGTGGCCTGAATCAGTCAAACTAAATGTTAGGAGTTGACATGAAAACACTGATGCGCACTCTTCTGCACACATGATTGTAAACACTTGAAACTGATGGAACAAAAATACACAAATGTTTTCAGTATACTCTTTTTGCTTTTAAGGTATTTAATCAGAGATGAGTTTGGGCGTATGCTAATAAGAATGCATCCTAAAGGGATCCAGTGGATACCAGACAGAAAATATAGGACTGAAAGTTTGCAGTTTCCCCTCTTGATATTTAAATTAAGTGCTGCGACAGTGTGCTGGAAATACATTAATCTCAATAATACAAAGAGACAGACCTTTCCTCAGTTGCCATAAACAAGCAGCCCTTTGAAAACTCATATTAGGAATAAAATGTCCTTGATAAAACCCTGAGATAGAGTCATAGCCCCTTAAGGCTGCTACAGTGCAACTTTAATGACAGGCAGAAAGTCTTAATAAGGCACCTCTACTGTATAATGTGACGAAGTAAACAGCAATTACATCCAAATAAGACTCACAACCATCCAGATCCCTTTGATGTGTGCCATCATGCTGTTCTATTTTTTTTTTCTGAGAGCTCTCACACACACACACACACACACACACACACACACACACACACACACACACATACACACACACACACACACACACACACACACACACACACACACACACACACACCAATAAGATTAGAGGGAGTCTCACAGCTCACACAGATCTATTCATTGAAATCCCAGAAAGCTTCAAGTATTATCTCGATAAAGGATGCAGGGCAGACAACTAATCCAGTTTAATATAGAGGAAAATATGCTTGAGAACCCCCCCCACACACACACACACACACATACACACATACTCACACACAGTCTGTTGCCCTACGCGGGCTGACTCTCATCAGCTCGGGCCCCC
>NW_019525442.1:1140621-1162005 GCF_002814215.2 Seriola lalandi dorsalis | reverse complement strand
CCCCCCCCCCACCCCAGTGGATCTTGATGCTCTTGCCTCTTGACCTCTTGTCGCCTTGTGGATGCAAACTCAGTGATGACATTCCCGAACCTCCCCACCACTCCCACCCAGCAAACCTTGGATTTTACAATCTCTTTATACTCAGTAAAGCTGGTGTTTGTAATCCTTTTGTGCTGGGAATAGAGATGTAAACAGGAAAGTCCCTGAGAGCTGAGGATTTGTTAGAAGCTCCACTTTTTTCTTTTTTTTTTCCTTTTTTTTTTTTTTTACAACGAATATTGCTGGAGTGGTTAAGTGTGTACACAGAAGTGGAGATGCTGTGAATTGTGGTATCTACAAGGCTCTTATGGGGCCCTGGTACCCTATATAAAGTATTATACAGCAATACAGGGGAGATATTAATCTTCCTATACACTATGGATATATTACTTTGAGGGTACAAGGATATAGATTTTGCTGACAGCAAGGGGGCAATCCTGGAACTGAGGGAAGGATCATAAAAGATCAACTGGGGATTGTGCTACCTTGTTCCATTAGGCTCACCTAGAGGCTCCAACTGCTGACATTTCCCTCGCAACTTCAACTTTGATGCAGCATAATATCACATACAGTAAAAGTGAAACCTCCCTTACCACGACTACTTGCTACCCGACAAACGGAAATGTAGCAATTAATATTTGATTGAAACCCATAACAACATGAAAGGATTGAGCTGACCTGTAATCACACAATTAAAGTAAAATGCAAAAACTAAATCAACCAACTTGAAACCAGAAAACAAAGAGTTCACTACAGAGTAGCTCACTGCTGCAGCTGGCATGGTCTCTTGTAGATTCAACCATCCACTCTGACCTACAACCTAAAGCATTTTGCAGTGGTACAATAATGAGTTCCTTACTCATGCCACATTCAGATCACAGGGAATGGATAGTAGATGTGGGAACACAATCAAAAACAAACAGAACATATTTTAAGCATCTGGGGCGGAGCGCACCAGCTGGGCGTAAAGAAAGTAGGTCTGAACTCTTATGGCGGTCTTAGCTACTCCCCACTTTGTGATTCCAATTTACAGTAAGTGCACCAAACCTGACTGACCTCGGCCGTAGCTGTGCCAGGTCTTTACGATGCGCGTTCACGTGAATACACGCAAAGTGGTGATTGTTGCTAAGCAACACACTAAACTCTACCTTCTACCTGCAAACAAGCTGGAAAGTCAGAGCGCAATCAGCACCTGCAGGGCGGGGGAGAGAGTCCCCGTGTTTCTGTCCGATGCTGTCGTTGAGGGGAGAAGCTTCTCAGTCAGCTCACGAATAGACGTCCAGTGGGTTTCTCTGATCATGGATGGCAAGCTGCCATCATTGTTCTGCCCCTTGGTTGTGTGATTGATATTTTTTGCTGTTATTATTACCATGGACACGACTAGTCTGACTATCCAACCCACACCTGCTCCATACTTAAGTCTAAATGGTGCACTAGTCATAACTTTGAGTTGGTCGTAGCTTACAGTTCTAAGTCGGACGTAACGTTACACCCAGGCACACGCCCAGCTCGTGCACTCAGCTCCAGAAGTGCAGACCAACCTTTTCAAATACACATATGCAGTCAGTTGGCAGTGTATTTTTAGGTAGACCTAGTTAAAACTAATGCTGTCTAATGCAACAGTCCTGCAAGACATCCTCTTTCATGAAGGTTATCATCTTCAGTTTTTTTGTGAAAAGAGGTGTTGAGTCAAGTGTATGATAGCATTGGAGAATGTACTTTGTGGTGCCGCTGAGCTGTATTGCATTATACAGAGGTATTTTTGTTATTTAGTCTACACTCATTACTATAAATGGGGTGGACAAAGTAATAGAAACGCCTGCCCATAGAATGCTGTACAATTCAACAGCACCAGAAACTGCAAACTGCCTCCAAAGTGACGATACAGTCGAATCAACACCTCTTTGAAACTGCTTCAACCTAAACATGAACATTATAACCTTCATGTGTGTGTTAGTTCAGCCAAAATGTCAGGTCCTGAAAATATCAGCTCCTTATTTGCAAATGCAAGCAAAATGTGTTTAAGGCAGAAGTTAATGTTATTACGCATCTGCTTAAACATAATCTTACACAAGCCAGTGGCAATGCACATGAATGAGTTAGATCAGCACAGGTGTGTTGATTATACAGGAGTCGTTTGTCTGTAAGTGTTTGAGTCGGTGTTCACCACTGGGCTACATTTTGCTTCCTGTTGCTTTTGCCGAGAGTCCCCACGGCTTTGCTCCCTACAGCAAAGGGCTGAAGCCAGGATGAAAAAAAACAAAAAAACCACCTCTGCTCCCCGTGGCTGCTGTTGGTTTGATAAGTCCTCTACACCGGCAGAGGGAGAGGATACCAAAGTTGTCGAAACAGCCCAGGGCCATCTCTCAGGGTTTGCTCACAGAAATCTAAAGCACCTGAATCTCTTTGATCATAACCTCATCCTCAGCGAAGCAATGATCTACTCCATGTTGGCAAGGTACCTATCCTCTGACAAACTCTCCCTCACCTGCACTTAAACCTAGTTCTCACACTACAAGACTATCTCATTTTAGCTTGTCTTAAAGCAAGCTTCCATCTGGCTCCAAAAACCTTTATTTAAAATGTATTCATTTAAAATCACTTAAAACAGAGGAGCAAAAGGGCATATTGACATTACAAATAATCATGTAAATGTTCGATGTTCCAGAAATCACCTTGAATACAGCATTACCTCACCGCACATGATGGGAAGAGATGAAATCTGCAATCAGCCGAATGAGGATTAATTGATAAGTTAGGGGAATGAAGGGAGAGGCTGGGGTTTAGAGGGTTTTTTTGGCTCTGAGTCGTGCAGTGGCAGCCAATGAAGGATGCCAGGAAACCATACTGAGAGCAAGCTGGATTGCATAAACTTAAAACCTCAACGGTGTGTGTGTGTATACACTGGGACTTCTTTCTGCCAGTAAATCCAGGTAAATTCAGGTAAATCCATCAAATGCTCAACCAATGCCAAGACAATTTTATCCTAATCTTACCTCATTACCACTGACCGTCAGAGACAGCTATAATCGCCGTGCTGATGTATCTCCATGCGAACTAATTAATATGTTCATGTCATACTAGTTGAGCACACATATGCACGCACGCACAGGAAACGGTGTTGCATCACACAGCTCCTACACAGAGTATAACGATATGAAAAAAATCGTCCATATTCTGTTCGCTCTAAAGAAAAAAAGGAACATTTCTATATGAAGACCTGGTTAGATCCTAGGTGCATTTGCATAATCAGCAAGTCATATTCTCAATCATACAAGTCCTCCTCACCCTCATCATCATCCTTTATCTTCATCATCATTACCATGCTTCTTTTTTTTTAATCGTATTTAACTCACTGGATGTCATTATAATCACCAAAACCATCTTTACTCTTGTAGCTGTTACTATCATTAGCATCAAGTTCATCACCACCGTTGGCCATCTTTAAGGCTGACATCATCATTACCATTGTGATTGCCATGAGCATGTTCCATCAACATTATCAACATCGATATCAAAGTCGCGGTGATACCATCACCATCATCAGCATCATTATTACTGTCGTGATTGTAGACAATATCAACATCATGCCCACCACCATCGTGGCACCTGCACCGTCATCACTACCATCATATCGTCATCATCAACGTGTCATGGGCTGTCGTTGTTGTCTGCGACATCATTATCAAAGTCATGGGTTGTCATCACCATCATCATCATAATCAATAGCACCATCATCAGCATCATTATTACTGTCATGGTTATTGTCATTGACAACAGTATCTTCACCACCATAATGCCCTGGGCAACATAATCGATATGATCTTCACTAATGCCATAGTTGCCATCGTCATAATAGCTACCACCATCATAATGATCGTCATCATGGTTGTCTGCTTTCATCATTTTCCATATTGTCATCACAATAGTGGGATAATTTTCATTATCATCATTATCGACATCATCACCATCATGGCCGTCACCAATATTATCACAGACATCATCAATACCATCATGGTTGCCAGCGGTATTATATTATACACCACTATCATCATCATCATCATCATCATCATCATCGTGGCTGACACCATAATTAACATCAGCAGTATCTTCTTTGTCATAGTATTCACCATCATCACAATCATTATGACTTTTGCCATTGCCATCAAAATCATGGTTGCCGCCATCATTGTCAGCATTGCCATCGTTGATTATTATTATTACATAGTAATATGTGAATTTATTACTAACATCGCTATCATAAATATCATCATCGTTGTGGTGGATAGCATCACCGTTATTGTCATCCTTTTCAACACCATCATCGAGGCTGTCAGTTATCATCACCACCACCACTGCCACTGTCATGTCATGGCTGCCATCATCACCATCACATCAACATTACCACCGTCCTTATCAGAATCATAATAACCATCACCATTACTGGTATTACTAGTATCTTTTCTTTCTTTTTTTTTTTATCTTTTTCTCCTTTTGTCTTCCCACCCCTCCCTCCCTCTTCCCACCCCTCCCTCACGGTACACACATAGTCTAACTGTACTGCAAGGTAAAAACACACACACACACACACACACACACACACACTCTAGCCATAATCCCCTGACCTTTTTTGTCAGGAGTTTCTGGAATCCTTCCAGAGGAGAGTTATGATGTGCTGCTACACTGTGGCCACTGCTGCGACAGAGGGAGCAGAACAACTATGAAAAAAAACAAACAAAAAAAAAAACACTACAAAGGACAGAGAATGATAGAAGTGATGTAATGAGCTCTGCAGTGATAGAAACAGAGGGAGGGACAAACATAGTAAACACACACAAGGAGAAAGCATTTCACCTAGATGTGCCTCATTTTTATTTCCTGCTAGATATTTTGTTTTCTTTTATCCCATTTCCTTTTGCTAATTGAGTTTTTTTTTTCTTTCTAAGGCTGTGTCTATTTTACATTCGTTGTTGGGAAGAGAACAATTTCGGCACTTACTTACTCCAATATACAGACACACCAATATTTACTCTCTGCTTCCTATTTCTGCTGCTTCCTCAGAAATTTATTATGTTTATTTTTTACTCAAACGCAAGGAAGGTAAGTTCTATTTTTTTTTTTTTTTGCCTGAGTAGTTTTCTTATTAATCGAATATAGTGAAGTAATGATTTCTTTCATCATTGAAATCACACTGATGCACATTAGGGACGGACACTTTTAAACATTTTAAAAGCATTATTGAACCACTTTCATAGCAGCGTTTGTTAATGTGAGTTAAAGTTCCTTGTTAAAAGTTTTTTCCCTGAAGTGTTTATATTATTTTGTCTACCTCCTTGGATTAGAAGTATTTTGAACAGACACTCCAGGGAAACTTCCAGAC
The DNA here is from genome assembly GCF_002814215.2 of Seriola lalandi dorsalis. NCBI lineage: Eukaryota > Metazoa > Chordata > Actinopteri > Carangiformes > Carangidae > Seriola > Seriola lalandi. The sequence goes on along the minus strand of NW_019525442.1, from coordinate 1,156,586 downwards.
ACAAACACCATCTTCCTGCCACTTTTACTCCCGTTACAACTGAAAATCTTTTCTTTTTTTTTCTTTTTTTTATATTCTCTCATCTCAGAGGTAAAGCTTTCTATTTTCTTGCTTGATTCATTTTTTATTCCCCATAGACTTACTGATCTCTCTCTGGACCCTAGTCCCTCAGTGTTAAAACATCAGTGGGATAAACGATGTGTGCTGCTGCCTGTACTGATGGAGAGAGTTAGGAAGTAAGATGAAAAGCTTCATCTCTGGGATACAGAAGATGAAAGTGAAGCCGTGTTTTGAATGTGGGTTGCAGCATGTTGTTAGATCTCTCCACGTCCTCTCATCCTTTTAGCTCACACCCAACTCGTATTAAAACGACGTCAAGGGCTAAAGCTTTACAATACAGCCCTCCTTTTTTTCCACTCTAATCAGCCGGATGTAATTCATTTTCATACGGCTCGTTCTGCTGCTAATAGCAAGCTAACTATTTTCCTGACCTTGACATATGCAACTACATAATAAAATATAGCTACATATTCATTTGGTAAAGGAAACGTTTTGTAATATAAGTAATTTCAGCATGACAACTCATCTACCACATATTTTATGTAGCTAGTGTCTTATTACACTGTAATTATGGAAATGATTGAACTGTAATTGAAAAGCCGAATCAACATCATATCCTTCACATTAACAAAGCACATTAAAGTCTTTAAAAAGACAAGTGTTCCACTCAATTTTCACTTATGTTTAACTTCCCCCAGGGGCCAAAAATGTTCTCACATGCATTATAGTCACAAAATCTCTGCAAACATTTCCCTACAGCTAAACAACCATGGAGCGTTAGCATGAATTCAAATTATAGTTTCAATAAAGCGGTGCTTTTTCATAAAATTGTCAAGCCTAATATGCCATTTTTTATTAGATTTTCTTCCAGATTAATTGCCCAAGTTTTACCTCAACATGGTATGACAGTTTAGATTGCCACTCTTGCATGTTGACAGTCCATTGCTTGCAGGAAAATTAAAACTCGCCACATTAAATATCCCGTTTCATTAAAACCTATATGGAATTTAGAATGGGTTAATAAATAAAGAAAACAACATTTTCCAATCACCACAAACATGTCACGGCCTTCATGTAGAAAAATGAACGGTTTGACGCCTTAAACTAACAAGGTCTCCACATTAAAAAGCCAGTGTGCCAAGATTACTCAGAAAAAAAAAAATAAAATTAAAGAGGTGGCTAAAGCCCCCTAAAGGACTGAAATTGCATTTCTTGCTGTCACCTTCAATCTGTCACCTAATCAGTCCTTCTGCCTTCTCCACCTCCTCCTCTTCCTCCTCTTCCTCCTCTTCCTCTCCCCTCCTTCAGACATTAGGGAGAGTGGAAGCCCTAAGCCGGTGATGGTTTTCATCCACGGGGGCTCCTACATGGAAGGAACTGGAAATATGTTTGATGGCAGCATCCTGGCCAGCTATGGGAATGTGATTGTCATAACTGTAAACTACCGGCTGGGCGTCCTAGGTAAGGATCCTACAGTAAAATGTAATACACAACCACTGTTCCGCTGTTGGTGTCTGCTCTTTCTTCATTGCTTTCTGGGGGATTCCATTAGCCGGGCCTGAAGGCGAAAAGTAGGCATTGAATTTTTCAACTTCTCTCTCGCTTTGTATCAATCTCTTCAGGTGTTGCTGCTGGTTTCATTCCAGAGTTTAGCTTAGTCTGTGCTAACACTAGAATTATTTTCTAACTTCTTTTCTTTTTTTTGTCTTATTGTTCTCACTTTCTTCTTCCCTTCATTCATTGTGTCTTTTCTTGCTGGTTCCATGAGATGATGCAGGATATATTCCAGAGAGCTTAGTTTAGCATAATTGCTAAAACTAGTGATTTCCTTTCTTTCTTTCTTTCTTTCTTTCTTTCTGTCTTTCTATTGCTCTGCTCATCCTCCAGTTGTAATGACTGCATGGTCCTAGATAACAAGTCTGTTGGTTCTTTAATAGGAACCTGAGCTCCTCACTTGGTTTCATTGGTCTTTGCCCTTGTTGGTTCAAACTGGCATCTGCAGCCGATGTCTGCTCTCGCTGCTTTGTTGATCAAGATTCAGACGTTTATAGTCAAAGGCTGGATTTGAATCCTAAAGGTTTTCGGTTGTGATTTTTTTTTTTTTTTTACGCATCCTATTTTCTCATAGAGTAATATTAGGAAAGTAGACTCTTCATTTCCTGTCAGGCAGATTATCACATATGGCTGTTCATTACAGGTTGGATGATACAAACGGGTGTTGTTTAAAATATTGTGGGCATAATGCTACCAGCCCTTGTGTCTTGAAAGAAAGAAAGAAACATCATCCAACAAGCATCTGTCAGATGTAAAGGACAATTCCAAACACGCACAATTTGTACAGTATGACGTACTTACACTGATGTTGTGATTTGTGACTTTATATCCATTGTCAACATTGAAACATTTGCTGGGCCAGGTCGAGGCGGCTTGGTTACCACTACTTCTTTGCATCTACCCTTCCTCACTGCTTTCTTACATGTAGTAGCCTTTAATCTGTCATGGTGATGTCTTCTCTAATCTTCTGTCCCTTCTTTTTTTTCATTCCTGTCTCTATTTTTTCTTTCCCTTCTATCTTATCTATTCTCATTACTCTGATTCTTAATTCCTTTTCCCCTGTGTATGGATGTCACTGCCTTACCTAGAGGGCAGGTATATACTGTGACACATGACGGAAACAAAGCTTTGCTGCCTCATTCCTAAATGACATTATGCTCTCATTTGTTTGAATGGAAGGAACCAATTTCATATCCATGTTGTTTTGGTTGCTGGGGTTTTTCTTCCTTTATTATTAAACCACACCAGGATAAAGATATGGGGCAATTTCCGCCTTTCACTCAACTAAAACACCATTTGTCTGGGGGCATGTGTGTGCGTCCGCGTATCCGTGTGTGCATATAAAGAATGAGCATAAAAGACTTAAACGCGATTCTATGAGATGTTGATAGCGGAAACAGAATGTGAATCATGATGTTAATGTTCTCTGCAGGTGGTCTGCATTGTCTCTCTATTCTCTCATCTGTTATTCAGGCACTGATCTGTTTTACGTGATTTATATTTATTTGTTTGCATTGCAAATACTGAGTATCCGTGAAACGCCTTGTTCGTTTACTTGCATATAATCTGATGCAAGACTTTGATATTAAGCTTTGGGCGTCCTTTTGAAAAAAAAAAATCACAGCGTTCCGTAGAGGACAAAAATGTGTCGAATAACCATAAAAATGTTATATATTGATATTGTTTTCCACTTTCACTGAATACATTTTTAAAAAATTTTTTTTAACATAATATCACTTTGGTTAGTTATGAATTTTTTTTTCCATTTACTAAAATGTTGAGTGAAATTTTCACTATAATAATCACGAGAACCACAGCTCATACGGACGTACCATACATTTGCATGGCGCATGTATACAAACAAGTGCACCTTACACACACACACACACACACACACACACACACTGATATACATATAATAATAATAGTATATTTATTCCAATGGCCTATACAGTGCGCCGTAATAGAACAGCAATGCCCCTAGAGGACACCGCAAATAGCATGCATTTCCTTCATAAGCTTAATATGGCTTCATGTGGTGGAAAATAGTAACAAGTACAAATTTGGAGCCTCATAAAATGAAATGCTTGATTCTATGCTGTAATGATAAGGCAGGATAGAAAATTGCAGTTTCAAAAAAGGGCATCATTGGAGACATTTTTTGTCCTTAAAGTCCAGAGTGTTTATTTACTAAAATGCACTTAAGAATGCACAAGGGTGAAGTCTGGTAATAGAAACTTAAACTATGTAGACGTTTTACAGCTGCAGATGCCTGCTGAGCCATTGTGGTTCATGTCTCTTAGAAATATAACTGCCTGTTAGTCTGTGACTAAAGCCCTCCAACCCTCCACCCCCCCATTAGCAACCTTCAATCCCTGCCAAAACCACAAAATTTGATATTAAAGAAAGCCCTCCATCATCTGTACTTACCAATCATTCATTCCCTTTCAATACCCACTTATTCCTTTTTCAGGGTCATGATGGGGCTGGAGGTCGTCCCAGTGTGCAGAGCAGAAGCGCTGTATTGAGATGGGGACCCGGTACAGACCGTGCAGACACTGATATACACACTCACAGTTACAGACTTTTTTTTTTAACAGACTGCTGTTAAGTGCTGAAATGTCAGTATCAATACTTTTTAGTTTGGAATATTTTGAGCTTAGTGTTTACCAATTCTATCTATCAATTATACATTAGAGATGTCACAAAATGCAAAAGAGGAGGAAAGGAAAGTAGAGGATACACAATACAAAGCACAAGAACAATCAGTCAGTCACATTTCATAACTTGTAATTATTTTGGACACGCCAGCACCCCCAGCTCAATGTAAGAGTTTTCTCTCTCTCTCTCTCTCTCTCTCTCTCTCTCTCTCTCTCTGCCTCTGTCTCTGTCTTCAGTTCTTAACTGCTTCAGGCCTCATAGTGTTGAGAGAAACTGTATCCCTGCTGGTTAACATGAGGCGCCGCTGTTTGCTCTCAGATTAGACTCTATGAGTTTGTTTACCCCCCTGGCAATGGACAAAAGCATACGGCTTTACCTCACCAAACATGTGATTGTGTGTGTGTGTGTGTGTGTGTGTGTGTGTGTGTTAGTGTGTGTGTGAGTGACAGGGAAGGAGTGTGTACTCAGCTACAGTAGGTGTGAACCCGCTGGGCTTTCCAGTCAGTCATCCAGTTTTTAGTAAGTATATAAGTGAGTTCAAGCCATCTAGACGAGCCATTTAGTCTCGTTTTGAGTGAAGTAAAAATGATGCGTCTCATTTATTCCCTAACGTTGTCTCACTGCTTGTTTTGAGATATTGCCTAAACCATGGGTCAAGCTGCTTGAGTCTGGGGGGGGGGGGGGGGGGGGGGTCATTACTTTGATTTGTTTTCAAATGAAAGAAACCTCCGGACTGTGAATTGATTGTGTGACATATATTAATGACCACACATACGTCACTCTTGTCACCTTGGTGAGTGTGCAAGTTCTATGAACATAAATGATCGTACAAACTCTTTCTCTGCATTTTAAATTTTAAACCTTTAACTAGTCACGGTTGCACATGTGGCTTGTGTCGTAATGCAGCAGTAGCTACATTCACTTGATGTCCGTATGCATTTAGTAACAATGCAGTCTTTCGCTGGATGAAGGTTTAGCGCAGTGGTGTGTCTGTGCATGATGAAAGGTTGGAAAAGGTTGGTTTTACTCTTTCAAATGGATTTCTTTGGACATCATAGGGGCTCAATCAAACCTGACCACAGACAGCATTTTGTAGCGGACCTAAGTAGTGAGTTTTGCTGGACCATCCCCCACCTGAGTCTGAGTCTGCTTTCATGCTCAACAACCAGACACACAGACTTCCATTGGGGAATGACATTAGGCCTGCAAAACCTCGGATTAACCCACGTTTGAAAACCCCCTTAGGTCAATGGCAGGTTTCTTAAAATCCCTAAGGTGCTGACTAGAGATGACCGTGCATCACAGAATGAATGAAAGAGTTAAAGTGAGTTCTAGTCACAAGAACCCAAACGCTTAAAATGAAATTTTAAGATCCTCAATTAAGAGACAAGAAAACAGTGTGGAGTCCGTTAACATCTTACTTCATTAATAACTTTCAGCTGTCTCCCAGGCTCATAATTATGTTCCCCAGCCAGCTGGTTAGCCTCTACTGGCTGAAGTGTGTGGCCCACCTTGCCCAGCCAGCCATTGCTGCACCTGTTCGCTTGGAGATGCTGCTCTGCTGACAGAACTCCCGACCCTCACGCCAGTGATTTTTTCTCCTTGGCTTAGAGTGTGTCTATGAGAGCGAGTGCTTTGCAGGAAGCCATTAGTGGCTTTAAATATGCAGAGCTGCTGACGCAAAGCTGTATTTATCGTTTAAGGGCCTCGGCTACAATGGATTTGGCCATGGGGCACGTATATAGTATGCCACTGTCAGTGTCTGTCTGTGGGCATGTTTGAAAGTGTGTATGTGTGTGTGTGTGTTTAATGAATTAGGAGTTCCTCCAGTGTGCAGACGGGGTGTTAATGGAACACATGGTATAGTGCTGTCAAAGTGTCATTATTAAGGGTGGCAAGTATTTATTGTCTTTGTCATCTCGCTGCTCCTTGGTTTATAATGGTACACTCTGCTGCAGGGTGGGTTGTGTTTTACTTAACACATCAACTACGTGAGGAACTAAATTCTCCATCATCCAGATACAGTATTCAGATATTCAGACAAGTGAAGAATGGTGCTATTCTGAGGGGCGCTAGAGGAATGTCAATATATTCTCATGGAAAGGGTTGTTTGCCCCAACAGTTCTCTATCCTCACCTCTGTCCCCAATGTATATAACATAACAGTGATTGTTGAACAGTTATATCTAAATAAGAAAAGGTGATGACGCTCCAAAATGCACCGCAGCAGTTCTAACAAGAACAAAGCTACAAAAGTTGACTGAAACTGTATGCCAATACATGAATCCAATACCTCCCCAGGGACTACGCCTTTAAGGCCAGACCCTCACATTGTTGAGTTTGTTTTGGCCCAGCCAAAACCTTTAATCATGCTGATTGATGAGGTGCATTTCCCTGACTCAAACCTTCTCCAAATAACCCTTCCATTCCAGCCATACATCAGCCATTCAGCCAATTCATCAAGCCTCTGATTGTTTTAAGATATACCTGGCCAGTAAAATGTCCATTTCTCTGCACGGCACGGCACTGCTTCTCTAACTCTGCCCCACTTTCAGCACCACGATCACATCTAGAAAGTCTTGGCTTGAAAAAAAGGCTGTGCAGGAAAAAGGAGCGGCGAACAGGCAGAACAGGATGCAGATGGAGGATTGTCAAAAACAATTGATTGTACTGATGCAGTTGGATTGATGTGATAGATACTGAGTAATTAATTGATCATCTATCTATGTGGACTTCTTCTAAATGTATTTGTGGAGCCCTGTTAATACTGAAAAAGACAGAGACAAGCGGAGGAAAAAATTTTAAAAAAAGTTTGTTCTATTGTACAAGCTCAAACACATATTAGCTTTATCATTGTCACTTTGGTTGGAGTGAAGCAGTCTCCCACTATGGTCCAAATACAGAGAAAACACACAGCGTGTCATTTTTTTCAGCATGCAGTACACACTCAGACACACGCAGACACGGGATCCAGCTAGCATAGTTTTAATTGTATCCAAATTAGGACCGCATGTGTTTGCTTGAGGAGCATTTCCTCTCACACAGGCATTATCCCTAATGTTTATCCTTCTCAAATATTACCACCAACCCTCCCAACCCTCCCACATATATCTTCTTTTCCTGTTCTCCCCCCCCACCCCCACCCAACACTGTAATTGGTCTTTCTCTTTCCTGTTAGTTTATTTCCTGCTGGCTAAGTGTTGAGGACTATTATTTTCATGCTTATTAATTTCTTTCTCCCTGAAACAAATACCCCAATGATTTGAGTTCATTATTCTTTCTGTGCCATCTCTCTCCTCTCCCCCCTTTCCTTCTCTCTCTCTGCATCCTGCCGCGCTCGTAGCCCTGACACAGCTCGTTCACAAAGTTACAGGAAGTGTCTGACCCTAAACAAAATGTTTTACTTGAGTCTTTATTAGTGGCTAATAATTACTCTCCCTCCTGTGGATTTGCACTTTTTCTCCATGGATAACGGTTGAGATCAGCTTTCCCTTAACCTGATAACTAGGCTACACACTTCTTTTTTCTTTACAAAGCTGCGCCTATGTGCACGGACTTTAAAGCGATGCAGAATTTACTGAGACACTTGGCAACCTCTCTTGTCCTCTACTCTGCATTTTATTTTGGATAATTTCATGCTAGATGTGGAAAGAAATGGAATGGATTTCTCCACGATACAAAAGGAGGATGGATGGAGGATCCAGAAATAGAGCTAAAGCTTTCAGAGTTTATGACAAGTTCAGATACTGAGCGAGTGAATAAAAAAGGAAGGAGTGAAAGTCACTTCAAACTTTCTCCATTCTCTTCAGTAAAGATACCAGAAGATGTGCTGAGGAAACATGGTGCATGGTAGAGGCCCCCAATTGCTCATTGTAATTTTACTGAAGTGTTTCTATGACATGAACTGTATACATGTTCCAAATGATTTACTGAGAGTCCTCTGGTAGCTGTTTGGCTCTTTATTAAACTATTTTTACCAACCCGATTTTAGTGTGGAGGTTTTGCTTTGTAGATATGGTTCTGTTTTTGATTCCAAGACGTCAGTGTTGACAGGCTAAACAGTGTGTTTGAGTGTGTGTGTGCGCTTCTGTGTGTCTGTGTGTGTGTTCAAATGTATCATCAACAGACCTTTGCCATGCCGCTTGGATGTTCTCCTGTAAATTAGCCAAGTGAGGCTCAAACATTTGCTCAGCTATTTTGGGGCAGAGGGAGCTTTGATCAGTGAATAGGCAGCATTGAGATATGTTGTAATATTTGCTGCAATATTTCTTACTTCCCCCTCCTGACATGTGCCAAAATCACGATCAGTGAGGAGAAAAAGTGTATCTACATATTTCAGCTTTTTAGTTTTTTTTTTTAAGGTACAGACAGACGGACAGACAGACAGACGGACGGACAGACGGACGGACAGACAGACGGACAGACAGACAGACGGACGGACAGATGGACGGACAGACAGACGGACAGACGGACGGACAGGGCGGCAGACAGTTAGAAAGATAAATTGCGAGATAATGTGGCCTCCAAGATCAAAGAAGTCCGAGTGTCCTTTCACCATTATAAAGTTACCACATCTGAGTTGTTATTGCAAGAGATTGCAGTACAATCAAACAGATCAGAGACCATAACTTCATGTCAGATTTAGTGTGAAATTGGCCCAAATTTGTCTTTTGATTAGCGTGCCGTCTGCTCCAATCAGAATGGTTCATATTTGACATTATTATTATTTGATTACAGATTTATTTTTCCAAACTGAATGGATTAAATGAGCGTTTTTATTCAATTCCAATATATACCGCATGTCATCATCAGCCGGTTCTTCAGTGGGGATGTCTGCCCTATAATGGTATAAATGCTGATTCAGCCTCAGTTAGATTTTTATCTAATACAATTATATACATGCAGTTTTGGATAAACATTGAGTCCTTGTGATAACAGGTCGTGTGGGTGTGTAGTATTATTTAAGCATGACTAATGGCATTTAAGATTTGGCTAAGGTTTCAGCTACGAGCTGCGTGATTACAGACACCCAGTGTTGTTATCTTGTCGTTAAACCACCAGGACTCTGTCCACCGTTTGGAAACCACTCTTTGCCTTGTGTTGGCACCGTCTTCACATTATGGTGTAGTAGTCTCCTGGCTGTTGTGAGGTTCCCTCAGCCGTGCCATTGTTCAGTGTGTTTTCTTCCCGGTTTATTTGGCTCAGTGTCGCTGGCATAATGATTTATTCAGAGAGCGGCCTGCGATGCTAATGGAAGCTATGCTATGCTTATGGTGATCTGGCAACAGCAGGGTTGGTGTGGCGAGGTTTACAGCAGCTCTGCGGATGTGTCAGGGATCGGATTAATCTGGCCATGGCCAGGACAACAGAAGACCATCTGGGCACGCTGCTATGTGCCAGGCGTCTGCAACTTTTCACCACTTGCCACCAACCATTATGCACACAGTAATATGCATGTTTCATTTATTATGTTACACATTACCACAGCCACAGTCTAGCTTGAGTGTACAATCCTTCAAAGGATGATTCCTATCAATCAAACAATGGACATACATTGCAATTGTTGTTGGTTTCATTCAGCCAATGGCAAAACATGAACTGAAATAAAAAAATGTTTTAAAAAAGTTCAAGTGCCCTGAGGCAGCAGCCTGCAGAGCCTGGGGAGAAAAGATTTGCCAAGAAAAGAGTCATCTGAGAGTATAAAGTGGTAGTTTGACAAAACAATCCCAAATCAAGGCCCACTCATTAGCTTTACTGCTCCATGTTGGTTTAAAGGTAGGCATGACAGTTCATTGAGCCAATGTGGACAATAAGTTCTAAAAGTGCTTGGGGAAGAATCACAACAGTTACATAGTTTACACGTCAACGGATCAATCTGCTGAGCAAACGCCACAATCTGATGAAGACCATGTGATTGCTTTAGAATAACTTTGTAAATGGACCCTTGCTTTGGGATGTTTTGTTATTCATAAAGTCATAGACTAAAACTTAAATAAACTTAAATGGTTTATAAATTACTCATCTGTAGTTACAATTACCAAAACTTGTTTGAGCATTGAGAATAATATGAGTTGGAAACCTGCCAGGCTCTGAACAGACCACTGACTGTACTTCTGCCTTGAACCCAGTCTGCAACAGTGACTTTCAGATTCAATATAATAACTTCAATATATTTTTATATACACGTCATTAAAGCCACTTGGTAAAGACTGGAGAAATATCATGGTCACAGTTAGATAATGAATAGAAAAGATCATGCTGCTGGTCACTTGTGTCTACCATTATTGTACAAAAGGGATATTATAATTCTCCAAGACACAAAAGACTCTGCGATGCCAAAGTGGTCAAATGAAACCAGTAGCGACTGTATATTACTGCATGTGCATGCTCTCTGTCCGTGATACCTTCTAAACTAACACACTACTTTCCTGCCCGTCCTTTTCTGCCTTGTTTTACTTGAATAACTTTTTTTTTTTCACTTCTTTGCCGTCCTCTTGAACTATGATTTAACCTAAATACTAAAAATACTAACACCAAATGTACTAATGGAAGCATTTTCTACTAAAAAATACTACTAATTCTACTAATCTGTAATATACTAACTTAACTGCAGAATGCGCTTAATGAATGCTACTCCAAGTATTACTCTGAGCTTTGTTTTCCTTCTGCTTCTATTATCTAACAGCCGGAATTGGCTCTGTAAGGTCTGAAAACTCATATTTGCTTTTAGCCAGTTTTATTTTACAAAATATTAAAAGATAATTAAAAACTGAGTCACTGCAAATACAGTATTTCAAAATTTTGAATTGATATTGACAAACCCAGTCATTACAGTGAGTATGAGTTTTCAGACTGAGCCTGTCTCACTTTTTTCTTTTCACCTCCTTCCCTTTTGTCTCCTTGTGAAAAATGTTTTTTAATCAGTATGGGACACTCAAACTCCACTCGAACCCATCAATGGTATTCTGGTTTTGATCTTTGAGAAAAGAAATATCCATCCATCTGTTCTCTGTATTCCCAGTTGTCCTCTGTGGGTGTTGCAGGGGGCTGCGGCCTTTCCCAGCCTTTACCAGGCAAGCACACCCTGGAGGGCTTGTCAGCCCTATCACTTTATACTTAAAAAGATTCCTAAATGTAGAAATAGATTTACTAACCTGGCCATTATTGCAAGGTACACAAGCTAGACAAAATGTCTTAATTTCAATATTTTCATCACAACCCTACTTTACCTCAGATTCGTGGTTATATCTAAATTAGTCTGTGTTACCGCCACTGTTGGCCTGGCAGGGGTCAAAGGCTCCATCTGATTGGCTAAAGGTTGGGCAGAAGCTGACTGGCTTGGCAGAGGAGCTGGGGTCAGATGAAGAGATGGGTCGAGAAACAGAGATCACATCCAGGCCGAGCTATCGCTAAGCACCTCTCTGCAAACTGCATGTGTCTGTGTTTGCATAGAACCTCCTTTGACAGTGTTATTTATTGATCCAAACTTTGGCCTCTGCATGGTAATGATTGAATGCATGCTTCAACATGAGTGTAGGTGCTGGGTGGGTATGTGTGCGTGTGTGTGTGCGTGTGTGTAATGGGGCTTGTAGAGCAGATGGACACGTGTCGCAGCAGGATCAAAGTGTGTGGTGTGTAACGGCTCTGATCACTGAAAACTGCATATGTAGGGGAGTGGACCAGTCCTGACTCTGAACTACTGTCGGTCTGTGTGAGGATATTACGAAAGGCCTTAATTTTATTTTTCACTCAGATAACTCTCTCATTCCATTCCATTCACCGGTCTGATGTAGTTCCAGATAAACCTGGTCTTTGATCTGCTCAGATTCTCAGGCTGTCAGCCTCTCTATAGCCCACTGAGGAACTCACCATACTATCTGCCGGCACCAAATAAAACCATCGCCAACAAGCAATAAAGAAGACTGAGAGACCGAGGGAGAGAACGATGAAGAGAAAATGTGATTTAAGGCTCGACGGGGGTCGTCTGCCCTGCACGACACGAGCCGTCTGATTGGTTATCAGCACGAGTCACAAATCTGCTGTCGCCATATTTTTAGAGGTCAGATAGGAGTGTCTTGCTGCGACACCAGGCAGTCAGGAAGTGAGGGGGAACAGCATGAGTGTGTGAAAAAGAGATAAATGGAGTGTGTATCCATTTGAGGGTTGGAAATTATATTAGTTTGGTCAATATGTAGCTTTCATTAAATATGAGGCAGGCTCTCTGACTGAAATGAAGGATCCTTCTCCCTAAACACACCCTGAAATCAAAGTGAAGAATCGGTTACATTACTTTTAATTTTCCTTGTTGTTATAAAAATCAGTAATTTGGCTTAAAGAAAGCATAAGTTAATGATCAGCCAGGAATTACATTCGGTGCCAGTCCCAGTGCAGGCAGTGGTGGGCTTTTATATGATGAGGAAGAAGGTAAGTTTGTGGAGGGTTAGGGTTAGACGTGTAGCCGTGCAGCACATCGGACTTTAATGCAGGAGACTGGAGTTCATATCTCGTCACAGACCCACAATTTATGTTTTCCTTTTAATGAACCAAAACCCCTATAGTTAGTTCCTCAACATTAACCATAGGCAAGAATTTTTAAATGGGTGGCATTAAATTTAAAACACAAACAAACAAACAAACAAAAAAATGTTGAACGTAATCCAGTGTTTTGCAGAATCATGACTCCTTTAACATCCATATTGAGGGTCTTTGTTTGTTGCAACCACTATTAAACATCAAAAAAAAAAACTATATTAGTATCAGCCATAAAAGCAGACCAGCGTTCCCATCTAAAATGCCAAAAACCCAGTATTTACCAGTCCTAAATCACTGGTTAATGCTGATGCACTGAAGCCACTTCAATCCAAAATCCCATTTCAGTTGAACTGCAGTGTGTGTGTGTGTGTGTGTGTGTGTGTGTGTGTTTTTTTTGAGCGCGTGTGGGAGTGTGTATGTATGCAGTGTATGTGTTAGGAAAGAGTGAGAGATGAGTTGTTGTTTTTTTGGCCAGCAGATGGTGAGCGGAGGATGAAGAATATCTGACAGAATGAAAGCATTGCTACTTTTGCTTTGTGTCTTTATTTTCTGTCTGTGTCTCTATCTGTGTGCCCCCCCCCCACCCCACCCCTCAACTTCCATTGCGTCGTTGTTTACCACTTGCTCTCTCAGGCATTTGAGTGATATGCCAGTAATCTACAGATATATTATTAAATATCTCCTGATTTGACAGTCTTTAAACCCAAATCTATCAGAAGTATTTTGTGTGTCCTTCTTTAAATGTTTATCTTAAAACCCCGGGATGAGAGTCATAATTAACTATATCCATGTGTGTATGATGTGGAATCTGGTCCAATTGTTTCAAAACTTTCAGGAGAGAACGTCCCCACAGACAGCCGGTATAATATCGATGAGTGCACCAATAAATGTACAATGGCATCATCCTGCTCCCCCCTCATTTAAATAACAAACTACTCCACGCTCTGCCTGTATGAATGCACACAGTGATCCTCTCCTTTTTCTCTGCCACTGGCTCGCTCTCCTTGCAATCACAGTGTCTCAATGCTAAATAGTCTATTTTACAGAATACATCTGCCATATTGCCTTCTCACTTTGTTCTAACACAAATCCTATAATCCTATCAAAGGTCAGCCTTCTCTTTTCTCCCTGCTTTCCACTCTCACCACTGCCTGTGTATTCACTTTTTTTTTTTTCCTGAAGTAATAATAGAACAATATGGAGGATAAAAAGAGGACAAGGAGGTGGAGGAAGATCCTGTTGTTTCCTTTCATCTAACTTAAGCATTACTGTCCTCCCTCCCTCTGTTTCTTTTTGGTCTCAGTTCATTTGAATTCAGTTCAATTATTTATTGGCGTAAGAAGTACTTTCAAAAGCCAACAATCAGCACTTCATACATTCTCACTGTGCTGACATGACCGGTTTCATAACTTGGATTATTTCATTGTTCACAAGTCAATATCTGCAATAAATTAAAAGAGGGAGTTTTGTTAAATGATTAAAAACCAGCAAGTAGGTATGTGTGCGAAGTCATAGCAGCAAAAATGCCATGCACGCATCCTCATAGAGTGAGAGCCACAGTGCTGACATCACTTCCTGTTTAGCTGCTGCTCTGCTAGCGTCTTTGAGTCAGTGCAATCACTTGCCTTTCTGTAACAGTGAAAGTTGTTCCTGTTTACTCTCCATAAAAATAAATAAGGAATATTGGACTATGGACTTAAAAATGTTAACTCTGCTTTTAGCTCTGTTTTGTCTTCAACTAGCTCTTTAAGTAAATGTTTAATGTAAATTATGTTTAGCAGCTAGATGCTAAACCACCAGCGACTTGCTAATTTTGTTTGTCTGCTGTTTGCTGCTGGACAGGTACAGGAAGCGTAAAACAGGTTTACCAGAATTTCTTTTTTTTTTTTTTTTTTTTTTCTGAAAACAGCTGATTGCCGCTGGACACAGAGTTGAGTCTGAACCAAAATAGTAAAGTTGCAGGTAGTAAAATAAATCAACCTGCTCAAAGACACTAAAATGCTCCATAGAGCTGTTAGATTATATTTATTATATGTAGTATAATAGTATAAAAATATTGATTATTGCAGCTTTAAACCACAATATATTTTTTAGTATTAAGAAAAAAAAAAAAAGTAGTTGGCTGAAGATTTACCAGTGATGCAGTGCATTGCCTTGTATGATATTGTTTCAGTGTCTGTCCATGATATCCACCAATTCTCTCTTCTATTGTCTTTCCTTTAAACTTGGACATTTTAGCTGTGATCTGTTGTATATGTAAACATATCTAATGTATTGTCACTGTTGTGTGTGAACACGCCTCAACACACTGAACTGGCCTCAGTGTGTTGACCTGGTGACACTGAATCTACAGGAGTCAGATGTAGTGTTTTTAAAAGTATTTGTTATAATCAAAAAAAAAAAAAAATCCACAAATTAAATCAGGATATTAGCGATACATTTTTAACAAGTTCACCATTCCCGTCCTGAAAGACAGAATAAATCACATGATACATTGTTTTATTGAGTTGAAAAAGAAGAAAAAAAGACATTGAGCAAACACACCCTAAAGCCCATTGTGCAAGTTAACACACTGTAACGCTGGTTAAATCATAGACAGGGGGAGAGAGAGAGAGAAGAGAGAGGTGCAGTGTCATCACTGCAGACTCGCCGCTTGATTTGCATGTACAAAATTAATCAGCAGCATATTGCGTCCTGCTGATGCTAATTAGAGAAGTAACCATAAATACCAACCACTTAATCATCAATATTAATATGCATAATTATTAATAATTCTGTTTCCCCCTCCAACACGACGGCACCGCGGGGCCTCAGCTACTTGTGTTTACACCTCCATCTATCTTCATTATATACACACCTTCTGTTAATCAGCTTTTCTCCCTCTCTCTCTCACTCTCTCTCTTCCCCCCCTCCTCTCCCTCTCTCTGTCTCTCTGTCACTCACTGTATGTGACCGTCATTCGAATCTGAAGTTTCTGTCTTGATTACTTTTTAAGAATGCAAATCATCTCTCCTCTGTCTGTCTTCAGTTTGGCGCATTTTAATTAGCGTGGCATACATTCTGGCTTTAAATAAGATTCACTACAAATAAGATTTACTATTCCTCCGTTTGCCTATAAGACAATGATGGATGTTTTTCC
Organism: Seriola lalandi dorsalis; assembly: GCF_002814215.2. Lineage (NCBI taxonomy): Eukaryota > Metazoa > Chordata > Actinopteri > Carangiformes > Carangidae > Seriola > Seriola lalandi. The sequence goes on along the minus strand of NW_019525442.1, from coordinate 1,140,641 downwards.
TATAGAAAAGCAGGAAAAAG
>NW_019525442.1:1100621-1135621 GCF_002814215.2 Seriola lalandi dorsalis | reverse complement strand
CACACATGCTCCGTATTTTACATGAAATAACTAGTTTGGCACTGGGGGAAAATTATCTTAAACTGTGATGTTACTTGACATTGTCCAAAGTAATCTGGAAGATAAAATAAAGCCAAAAGTGCTGATCTCTTATTAGTATGTGTCATGCATTATGTATTTGAATTTTCAAAGTGCTGTGAAAGTACACGGCAACACTGCAATGGAGATGCTTTTTCATCAAGTGTCGGTATTACAGGCTCCGCAGTCTGCAGTGACAGTGGGCGAACGGAGGAAGAGGTTTTGGGACAGGGAGGTCTTGCTGTGAGAGCCGCAATCACATTCAAGTGATTGTGATTCCTCTGGCATGAGGGGAATTGATTCAGCAGCTTGATCCTGGATATGGAGCGCGATAGTGGTTTGGAGAGGAAGACAATGAGAGGACAACAGATTTGGCAGGAGAAAGAAAAAAATAATAAGGTTTTTACCAGACATGTCACTCTGATGTAATCTTAGTAATTGCCATTGACGTTTCGCAGCATTTGCACAGTGGTGTTTATTGATCCTTCTACAGTAGGATACAGCTTCAAACCGTTCCGTAGTTAGACAATAATTCACAAACAACACCTGAGTTCTTTCAAAATCCTCATGCAGATACAGATTCAGATCATTCAAACATCAAAATCCACCCCATTGTTTTCCTGGTCTATTGTTTTTCATTGTCCGCTTGGAAGCTGTCTGCATAAAATTCATTCATTCTTGTTATTATTATTATCAAAAAGAACATGTTTCCTCTCTTTACAGTACCTTCAGAACCCATTAAGACCCCTGCAATTTTTCACTTTTTGTTATGTTGCAGCCTAATGCTAAAATCCTTTAAATTTTTCCTTCATCAATCTAAACTCAATACCCCATTATGACAAAGTAAAAACAGAATTTAGTTAAATTTATTTAAAAGGAAAAACTGAAACATCACATTGGCATAAATATTCAGACCCATTGCTATGAAACTTGAAATTCAGCTGAGGTGCCTTCCATTTCTCTCGATCATCTTTGAGATGTTTCTACATCTCGGTTCAAGACCACCTGTGGTAAATTTAATTGATTAGACATGATCTGGAAAGAGCCACACACCTGTCTGTGTAAGATCTCACAGCTGGCAATGTATATCAGAGCCATAACGTCGAAGGAACTGACTGCAGAGCTCAATGTCGAGGCACAGGTCAGGGGAAAGCTAAAAAAAAAAAAACATTCTGCTTCATTGAAGGTTCACAAGAGTACAGTGGCCTCCATAATTCTTAAATGGTTGTGGAGTGTTTATTAATGAGGGAAAAAAAAAATGTTATATCAGCATAATGTTGCGACATAACAAAATGTGAAAAAAGTGAAGGGGTCTGAACGCTTCCTGAATGTACTGTTATTTCTTGTTTCTGTTCAACTCTCTCTACTTGAACATGAGCTCGTTCCCCCTGGCTGACGACCTCTTAAACCTAATCTGGCCACAGCTATCTCTGACCGAAGGCTGTGTATGTGACTCTGTAGCCTCAGCTTTTATGAGGCTGATGCAGTGCGAGCAGCAGTATCACAGTGCAATCTCTGCTGTAGCATGATCCCTCTGTGTTTAAATCAGTAATGCCGACCACACAACTGTCGGCACGGTGTTTGTTTTTTCTTTCTACTTTGGGCCATCTGTGGCACACTTACGGTTTTGCCATGGCTACGGCTTACAACCACTATTAGAGATATTGCTGAAAGAATCCTGTGAGGCAGTAAGGGAAAGTATCAAAAGCATTTTTTACCAGTGTTTGTACATGCGGTTGTGTGTATCGTGTATACATGTTTGTTCATCTAAAATAAAAATAGATAAAAACTAAAAAAGTTTAGGCTCCAGGCAAATAAACTTATTTGTTTAAAGGTTACAAAAACTGCAGTGTTAGGGATGGGCGTCAAGGGTTTCTAAGGTTACAGATGATAACATGCCTTTACTTCTGTCCTTACCCCTGACAAACAGGAGTCTTTATTCGAACAGTCTCAAGAGGTGCTTGTGAAGAAAACCTTAAAAAAAAAGGGCTTTTTTAAGTCTCTGAACATACAACCAAGGGTGCTGATGCTCCGGTCAGGACAGACTCATTATTGAGGACATTCAAAGTACACTTTAGATCAATACTGGCAAGGTAAACAGTCCTACCCACTGTGTGACTTTGTTGTCAATCATACGGCAATGAGGAGGGTCAAGGCAGCCCTCCATCCTCACAGATGACTTCACCAGTGAGCTGTGTGTTAGCATTAACATTAATGTATATGGAAGGTCAGTGGGGCTGCTTTAAATTTGTGTCCCATCGTATGGTTGACCGATGATGAAACGAGAACAGTAAAACTGCCGTGTCCAGAATACTTGTTTTATGAGTAATTTGCCAGTAATTTATGAGTGTTTTACGAGACCATGTGTTTAATGTTTAACGCCATATCTGCTTTTTAGTGTGATGCCTGTGCTGATGTGTTTACATGCAATAAGAAATGTAGTTATTGGATACATTCCCGCTAAACACCTATTCTGTTTAAGATGTTTATGGGACATGGCAATGTGTTTTTTATATTGTCTATGGCCACAGGCAGCGGAGTTGTGTTATTTAAAAGATGCTGTTAATCGGTATCATAGGCCTTCTCCATTTCTAGTTAAAAATGCACTGCTCAGATAGTATGCAGAGCCATTTGACAGAAGGTGAGAATGCATGCACCCCCTTTGCAACCTGTCATATTTGGATTGTTGGGACTGGACACTCCTGGGGGAATATAGTGACGTAGGGTGAAGAAAGGAGGATTGTAAAAAGAGGAGAGAAATTTCATCTGGGTACAGGGGGAACTGTGTTTCTTTTATATATATTTTAAGCAGGGACGGTTCTACAGCCTCCGTAATGAGCAGCACACTGACTCTTTCTTCTTCTACTCGTCAACATGATCCTCTCTCTCCCCCGCCAAACCCCCAACTGTCTCTCCCTATCATCTCACATTTGTCAGGCTCTCTTGGTTTATGTATTTTTAAATGCAATTTCGCCTATTCAAATTTAACAGTGAAAGATTGTTTTCATTAGCGAGTGACAATAAATGGGATATTTAAACAGCTGACTGGCTTTTCAATTTCACATCTCGAGCATCACGGCCACGCTAGGTTCATAACAGCCCAGCCACCAGCAGACGGAGAGACAGACAGCGAGGGGGGAGAAGGGAAAGGAAGGCACGACAAAGGGGCGAGGGATGGATTCACTAACTGTTAATGCAATTTGATTTTAGTCAGAGTTGAAATTGAAACATTTGCATTGAAGGGAGACAAGCGTGGCTCCACAATCGTATTAGGAGTGCAGGGAAATTAGCTGCCCACTGGAGAACAGCAGAAGTGGAATACACTTTGGCTGAGATTTTCTTTCTAACACAATAGCACAGGTGTATGCCATCATATAACCCCTCTCTGTATATCTCCATTTGTTTCTCATGTTTTCATCCGACTCGTTACCATTTTCACCATCAGGATGTTGACATGACAATCCTTAGAGTACGCCCCAGGGTTGGGAAAACAAGTGGTTTGTATCTGACTCATAGCCTCAGCCTTTATGAGGCTGATGCAGTTTGAGCATCGCTGCTGTAGCATGAGCCCTCTCTGTTTAAATCAGTAATGCCAAGACGACCACACAACTGTTGGCACAGTGTTTTTTTTTTTGTTTTTTTTCTACTTTGGGCCATCTGTGGCACACTATTACAGTTTTGCCATGACGACGGCTTACAGCCACTATTAGAGATATTGCTGAAGGATTCCTACGAAGCGCTAAAGGAAAGTATCAAAGGGATTTTTATGGGTGTTTGCACATGCCTGCAGTTGTGTGTATTCTATGTACATGTTTGTTCATATAAAGTAAAAATAAATAATGAAGTTTAAGCTTCAGTCAAATGGACTTATTTAAAATAAATTGTATGGTTATAGTTGGGTGTCAAGGGGGGTTGAATTACTGCTGAGTAACTACAAGCAGTTACTGGTAAAACTGCTAACAAGGTCAATTTATTTCCTTTTGATGAACCAACATCTCAGTAGTTTGGTCTATTATACCGCACCTTAGCTAAATCCATATATAGAGAAAAATAAAGAACGCAAGTTGGCTAATACTAAACTAGCCTAGCTTAGGAACGCAGCAGATGGAATTACGTGATGTGCTGTGGTTGAGTCACATGATTAATTCTATTTCAATTTGTTACACTGGTCCGTCAGTTTAAAACAAGAAAGCTGGAATAATGCATTCTCTTGATACACAGCATTTAACCACACAGTTTAAAGTCAAAGAGTAGTGTCTGCATCTTGTTATGATTTTTTTTAAAGGGGGGAGGGGGGTAATAATGTGCCTTAAAAAGTCATAAAATTAAGCTAATACCATAAGTATCTGTGAAGCAGGTGCCTTGCCACACTCAATGCTTCAGCCCCCTCTTTCTCAGCTTTACAGTTTCTGTTTTTATTGCACTCAGCCTTTGTAGGACAGTGCTCTCATTTCTCTTAATGGGTGGTGTGATGGTCATAGAAACCAGATGAAACCATGCTCTTCAGTCTTCCCTATTTGTAAGCACATGTTGCCTCCTTAAGCTCCATTTATAGAACACACTGACTCAATGGATCATTGAGAAGAGGTCCAGGCCAGAATAATATTGGTGCAGCGCTTCATTTAGCCATATTTGGAAATGCTCCTCCAGATACGTTGTCCGTGCCAAGGCAAATTAAATAATCCACGATCATTCTGTGGAATGCAGAAAATCAAATTGGATCTACTTTGTATCCCCGCGAAGCCGGTTAAGCAGCAGCCTTAGTGTTCTTGTTGTGGCCATCACAGTGTTTGTTTACTCTTACTGCAGCCAAGACTTTTTTTTTTACCCAAACAGGCCAGTTAGTCCGTAATGTACGGTGGGGTCCAACAGTCTGAGACTTTAGGTGTTACTGGCGTGAGTGAATTCAGCAGGATGTTGCTTCATGAAAGCAGTGAATGCTTCTAGATTGCCACTTGACCAGCTGACTGTCACTGTCTGATTGCTATAGATTAACACTCGGTATATTTCCACTGTCATTGCAAATCAGGTATGTGACACTTAGAACACAGGCTCTTCACATTTTACTATTATATAAATGGTTATTTTATTTTTCTTTAAAGATGCATTTCACATTTGTGGCAGCTTTTATAACTGTGACATTTCGGACTGAAATCATTGTCTTGATGCAGAGGCAGAGGAAATCCACGCAGAGTTTTAACATGTTGAGCTCAAGTTTTTGGTTTTTGGTGAACTTTGACTTTTCAAAATGGCACCACTGACCAACTATGAACTCTATTGACTTTACCTTTTGCTTCTTTTTTTTGGCTAACTCCCTTTCACATCGCAACAGTCTGAGCCATTTTTATTTTAAGTACATCTTAACAACTCAGCAGCTTTAACACATCCTTTTCTGTCTTTCCCTCTGACACCCCCCCCCCACTTTCATCACATATCTTTCTATCTGTCTCTAATCTCGCCTCACCGTGTGCTAATCATCTCACTGACTGATTGGCTGATTAGCATCACCAGTGACTGCTGCCATAAAGGCTAAAAAAGCTGCGACAGTTAAAATAGAAAACCCTTCATCAAAATGTCATAATTCTAAATAGTTTATAGGTTATGGTTCCAGATCAAGTCCCTTGAGATAATGTATGTTGTTATTTGGCACTATACAAATAAAATTGAGTTGAGCTGAGTTGAAAGTGTACTTCAGTGACCTCCCCACTCACCAGATCTGAATCCAGTAGAACACTTTGGGGATGTGGTAGAAGAGAGACAGCAATGAATGTGCAGCGGACAAATCTGCAGAAATGATTTGATGCAATCATGTCAACATGGAGCAACATGGTGTTCCTAATAAAGTGCTCAGTGAGTCTTTAGTTTCAATACACACAGCAGCAGCCAGTCACCATCAAGTGTGTGTGTGTGTGTGTTTTGAAGTAGGCTAATAGAGTATACAAATCAGAGGAACATTCATACATAAGGTTTGTCCACAAACAAACAGAGTGTGACAGATGCCACCAGGATAGTGTGAGTCATATAGTGAGAGAAAACAGGAAAGGAAGACGACAAGAAGGTCAACATACTGATGCGAGACCTGACAACAGCAACACTTAGCATGACTATGTACAGCATGTGTGTATGATAATGAGTAGAATGAGTAATCAAATGTGATTAAAATATTAAGTGTAGCTATAAGGACCGAATCAGTAATCCTGAAAATTACATATAACTTTATTACCAACCACTATATTGTATTTAGTGTACAGTTCCAGTTTCTAGCTTTGATTCAGTTGCCAGTACAGATTTTAGTAATGAGTATGAGTTTTCATATTTACCTCTTTGATTGATGTTTGTTTTGTGATTTGTGTGTGGTTTCACTTACACTCAGATGCAAATTATAGTTAAAAAAAAAATGGCTTCCTTGTTGTAAGGAACCATCATCATAGACACAAAAAAGAAAAAATCATTAGCTATAGAACATGGAAAATATATGACTTCAGGGCAAAATATCAAAATCAAATAAAGGAAAAAAAGTTAATATAAAAAAAAACTATTCAAGTGTATTTACTGTGAATTTTACCCTCCTACTTCTACCTTTATCTTTATTGTAAGAGAAATTTGTCTTGAAGTCAGGCGTAACACAGAATGCACATAAGAGTTGAACACAGGATACACAAACCATAATGAATACATAAAACAACCGTATACCATAAATATGTAATGCGTAACGTTCCACATGAGCTCACAGAAAATGCAATGCATATACAGTCACAGCATTTCTTAAAACATGGAATTAATAGTTAAAAGCATCATCATAAGCCCTCTTCGCACTAATGCTTCTGGAGGAATATAACATATCCTCTTTTTGTCTTTAAGACCTTAACTTTCATGGATGCCAGAGTCATCCTTTAAAAACTGGGTAAATTGTAGAACATAAGCTCAGGACACACGTCATTAAAATCCCCACAGCCTGGCGGCAAAGACAAGAGCATATGTCTGCACTTTTTGTGCCTTTGAGACAGATTTGAAAGAGTCTAAGCCACAATACTTTCCTCTTTGTACCCTCTCTGCTGGGAGGTCAAAGGTCAGGGTCAGGAGGGTGCGGGGTCTGACCCTCATTTTGCAGCTGGTAAGCAGACAGTGTATCCACGTGTCAACTCTGATGATGTCCTGGGCTGTGTGTCTGTGTCTATAAATGTAGATATGCAGAGTCGGGGTAGGAGGAGGATCTGATATTAGAAGAAACTAGAAGTTTTCAAAAATAAAAAAAGTTTATGTACAAAATGCAACTTGTCCACAGCCTGAACAAACTTTTCGTTGTTGTTGCTGTCTGTGTGTTCTCCGGGTGTTTCGCTCTCTGTCTCTGATGCATGAGGCAGGTTGTTTGATAGAGACATGACAGCTTCACAGAGTTGTGTGTATATGGTCGTGTGCATATGGATGTGTGTGTGTGTGAAGGTGTGTGTGTGTCTATCGACAGCTCCAGATTGCTGTGAAACGCACAGAGAGAACAGTCTATTCACATTTCAGTCTGAAGCACAAGCAACATCCATCACCACTGACGGAGATGGGGTGTGGGTGGGAGGGGGGTGACAGGTGAAGGAGTGATCTTAATTCTGAAGGGATTTTTGTTTTTTATGTTTAAAGCTTGAACACACATCAGGTTACATTAGAAAGAAAAATGCTGGGTGGGAGAGGAATGTAGATGACATGATGCTTTGTTTTCTCCTCTTCTCTGCTTTCTTTTGGGTGTTTTCTACTACCTGCCCTCCAGACAACCCCTCTAACACACACACACACACACACACACACACACGCACGCACACGCATGCACATTCACGCACACACAGTCACTTTTACACTCACTTTTAATTTAGTTTTCAGCTGAAGTGGCCAAGATGGACAGGACATCACACATCCAGACCTCTCTTCTTTCTCTCTGATTTTCTTTGCGCGTGTGTGTGTGTGTGTGTTTGTGTGTGTGTATCACTCCTTTCATTCTCTATCATTTGCCTGCATTCATCTGCCCTCAAAATTGCCCATTAGCTTTCTTAACTTCCAGGAGCTTTGACTTATCAATCTTTTTTATACTCTGCACTTCCCCTCCTCTGTTTCCTTTTTTTACATCACATCCTCCCCTCCTCTTCCTCCACCCCCCCACCCCCCACCCACTCCTGTCCATCCCGTCTCTCTTTTTATCTGATTAGAACTAGAGTTATAACTCCGTCTCCCTGATCTATATAGTTGTCTATCCTATTTACAGGGGCATCCATTGGATTATACTGGCCCTTCTGCTTACATCTAGTTAGGCTTATAGGATTGATGACTCACATGCACACACACACACACACACACACACACACACACACACACGGGCAACACACAAATGCACACTCACACAAACAGTCACAAGCTACACATATACGAGGAAGTGCATTTACATAGAGAGACATAAGAGAATAAATTCCTGCACACGTACAGAAACGTACAGTCCGTGCCCTGAGGGGAAGCGTGCACCTTAGGCTCCATTTGCAAATATAAATGTTGGATTTGGAAAGTGAAAGTTGGGCTGGTCAACATTGTTAAAATTATTATCATTAGTATTAATAAGGATATCTTCCTATATCAAAATACATGATGATGGCTAATATGACAAAGATTTCATGTAGGACAATTCTACTGGATTTTTTCTGCAAAAAGGAAAATAATTTCTGTTGAAATGAACCAGGATGAAGTGAGTATAATAATGTGACAGTGCATAGTAATTTATGAACTCACTGCCTCACAAATAAACAAATTGTGAGGCACAATCACAAAATAGTGAAGTCAGTAACATTTTTATTTGCATTGAGTGATTTTCATTAATCAGGTTATTTGCTGGGTGGTGTCGTAGACTTGAAAAAAACTAAGTAAACAAAACAATGGGTTATATTGCCTTGGACACACTTCCTCACTTCCCCCCATTGGAATTTCTTCTAGCAGAATGAAAAGCCTTTATATTCCAGAAACGCCAAGACTCATGGGAGCTCTGTGATCAGGCACAGTGCTGTATGTAATTTAATGGCTGCTGTGGCCTTAGCACATTTCTGTCTCCGCTGTCCCAGAATACCCTGGGTAGATGTTGTTTCCTTTCTAGTGGAGCTCACTCTGTGGCTGTCACTGCATTTATTAGTTTGCTGCTTGGTGCCAGCCTGCACATCCACTTCACCGTGGAGCCAGTCTATAGCTGGAGGAGAAGAGGAGGAGAAGGAGAAGTGCGATTCCACTCTAATTTTGTGCTCTTGACTTGAAGAGATTGCTCAGGCAATAATTGCAGACCCTTTGCTCTGGGTAAATCAGTCTAAATGGAACAGGCCTGGTTGATGCTACTCTACTTGACTGACTCTGTTCCTACTTCTGATTTTCTCACTCGCTTCTCTGACGCTCAAGTGACTGTTAAATAGACTTGACAGAAGAAGATGCACATGCAAGCAGCATCATACGCACATACATGGACAAAATGTTCTTCTGTTAGTACTCAAACAAATGACTTCCACTCCAAACTGAATGAATGAGTTCCTTTAAAACAGTAACCCTAACCCTAACCCCCGACGAATAAATAAATTCAATAACTGTTTATTTTAATGTATGAAATAAGTAGTTGTGACTTAAGTAATGGCCTGAAGCCGGATTTGTTTAAGAACTGTTAAAATCCTAAGTAGGACATGGCAATTTCAACATCACTCACCCTATTTCCCCGATAATAAAATACAATCTGTATCACACGTATAATGTATATGTAATATAAATGTGTACCTGGGCTGTGCATTTTTCCAGTATTGAAAAACATTTAAATTAATTACTAAGTATTATATATAAAAATATGATGATTGCTTGTATTAATATGATCTTAGGTTAATACATTTGTCATAGTATGTCAATGAGTATAGCTAAGAATAAGTTTATTTTACATTACAAGTGAAATTAAAGGAAAGACAAGCACAACATAAACAAACCACGGGGGAGAGAGAGAGAGAGAGAGAGAGAGAGAGAGAGAGAGAGAGAGAGAAAGTGGCTGAGTGTCACCCTGACGACCTGACTCCACCCACTAGACTCCTGCAGGGAGTCCTGCCAAGACAGTCACCCCTGCCATCTATGCTGGTCCATCATAAACCATTTGCCCTCCAATCCCCAATTAAAGCCGAGGTAAGCCTAACATTAACTAATAAGATAAACCTCCCATGACCCACTTCCTGTCTTTGCAGACACATAATTGTAGTGTGTGTCTCATATATATATATATATATATATTTCCATGTTGTACAGACTAATATCCTCTTTCTCACTTCTTTTCTTTCTTTCTCTACCATCTCCCAGGTTTAGCTCAGTGCTCACAGAGCCTACCATTACACTGTGTAATTGCGCATCGAAATTATTTTGCTTGATGATTTCACAGTGCGTTGCTGCTTATCAACAGTGTCTCTGTCTCACCAAGTTTTTGCTGTACTGTTATAAAAAATAGTGCTGCTGTGCTGCCTGCGTGACTGTTCAAACTACAGTTTTAGCGTTCCTCATAGTGGGTAGGACATCCTATAAATTTAATATATGTATTGATACATAATCATCACAGAAATATTGCTTTTTCTTTAGAAAATGTCCTTCCTGCAAAGAGAGAGAAAATACTGAAACTTTGAAATGTAATTTGAATCCTGTAGGTGGTCTGACTGCTTCATATACTGCTGATCTTGGACCCTTTTTTTGAGAAGAGAATTATGCAAAAGATACACACACACACACACACACACACACACACACACACACACACACACACACACACAGAGTTCACCCAGTAATGAATAAGGAAGATTAGTCTGTGTTTCCCCTATGAAGTCCAACTGCACATTAATTTAATTCTGCTGTTAGAAAATATTTGATGAAAATGAGAGTTCTTTTGAAGCAGACACATTCCTTTCTGTCACGCAGGAGACTGAAAACTCTGACGGTACATATTTGATGAGTTCTGTATGTTTTGAATATGAAACTCCTTCAACTGTTAACTCCAGTCATCAGATAAAAATTATAAAGTACAATATTTTCCTCTGAAATGTCTCACGCAGCTGAAACTCACTTCACTCAGATAAAGCTTAATAATTAACAATAGCTGCTGACATTAATGTTTCCCACAATGCCATTAGTACTTAATGTCAGTGTCACAGTGATAAAAAACACTTACTTGACCTTAACAAATAGCATATCCCACCAGTCTAAATGAGATATTGGTTCATATTAATATTGGTATAATACAAACTGTTAGAAATGAAGTAATCAAAGCTGGTCAATTTTTGGAACTTGGTCAATCTGGTTGTGTTTAATGTCTGCTAACACAAAAACAGCTTGCAACTCTGTCTCTGTAATTTTCTTCACCTCTGAGATGGAAACTTAAGTATGACTGGAGAAAGAAAGAAAGAAAGAAAGAAAGAAAGAAAGAAAGAAAGAAAGCCTATGGCTTCCAGGCGTCACTTCATAAGCAGGGGTTGAACGAACAAGTTACATTTACTGTCCTTACTGTAACAAAGTTTTTTGTACTTGTACTTTATTTTATATACTTACAAATCAGTAATTTCACTCTTACTTAAGTATTTTACTTTGCTAGATTTAAAGTCAAAATCGTTCCTTGGGCAACCACCCGGCGGCCACATTAAGTGTCCCAAATCAAACACACCTGCCATGTCGCGTGACCAACAGGTGCATGCTGGGTGAGGCTAGACGCTAAATGTTTAGCTGTTTCTGTTAAACCCTGCTGTAACCGCTCAGTGTTTGAAAACTTGGAGCGCGGTGAAACAGAGGCGGTGTGGACTGGTTATAGTTGACGTGGAGAATGAACGAGCAGAGACTTTCGGTGTAGAGCAGTTTCCTGGACGACCTCGCGGTGTACAGGACTAACAGAGTGACGTTCAGACAGGTGAGTGCAACAAATGACTCACTGTGCAGCATTAACTACTCTGTTGCCTAGCAACGTAGCATTCTGTACGTGTTTGTCGGCTGCAGGAGTTTATGCTTATGCATCCCCACATTTAATTTGTCAATTCTATAAGAAACGGCAGTTGTTTGATTAACGTAGCTTAATATTGCTATATAAAGTCTATATACACCCGCCGAGGTGTCCTGGCGTTTCTATTATTTTGTCCCATTCATATGAATGAAAGTAGGCTAAGAAACATAAACACCTCACTGTACAATATGTGATACAGTTCAACAGCACCACTCACTGCATCCTTCAAAATACAGTTGAATCAACAACTCTCCACAACAATTGTAAATACATTGAAATATAAATGCCAATTCACCTGCACATAAGCCTGCTACCTTATCATATAATCATCATCATCACATTTTTTACCACTCCCCTTTTAGAGCTTCATTCATTTAGGTTATGCTGTGCTCAGAATGTAAAAATTTCTAAATAAAGTTATGTTTAATTACATTTCCTCAAGTGACAGGTTAGTTTCAGGTTGTCTGGGAATAGTCTGCTAAACAATGCACACAAAGCACTCTGGGCCCCCAAATAGGCTAATCCACCACCAAACAAGTTGCTTACATGATGTTGTCCATAGATGTTGGTATAGTGTGAAACTTGAGTCACATGAGTACAGCCGAACTTCACAGTCGCTTCAGTGTGGTCAACCGACTGACAAGCATGTCTCATATCTGATCAGTCAGACCATAATACGGTTGACCCCTCTATCAGTGTGCCTGTATCTGCTTTGGCTGTGTCCACATTGTGCTCTCTGCTCAATGTAACTGCATTTTCCCGCTGTAACTCGCTCTCTCCCACTGTCTGTCTATGTCTCTCTGCTGCCCCAGGTTCACGTCACACCATAACAGGATTCATCTAAGTCAAGGGTTAGATAAAGAGCAGTGGGAGGGACTCAAATAAAAGAGGAGAGAATCCTCCTTTTCATCTCTCTGTCTCTATAAGTGCTTGTAGACCGAGATGGAGCGTTGTGGCTGCGCCGCAGGTCTCTGCGAACCACTGCTATAATCCTGTTTCCTCTTTCACACGCTCTATGATAGACTACTTTGGGCTGCGTTCATGCTCTGAAGTAGTCTGTATGAGCTATTTCATGCGTGTTGGGTTACATTGTTTGCCTGTTTGTCTGCACCCCCAGTGCCAGGATACTTCGTGAGATAGTGTGTGTGTGTGTGTGTGTTGGTCAGTGGGTCCGGCAAAATGGCTAGTGATGATAAATTGTCGACACAGATACCCCAGAGGTCATTGTGGGAGCATGGTGCATTACTGTGATTGAAGCCGATAATGCACCAACAGACTGTGTGCTGTGCCCCTTCTAACCCAATCACAACTCTGCTGATGGCGAGTCCCGCCATCTGTGCTTCTTTGATTGGATGGAGAAGTGATCGATGTGCACTTGAGCCTATTCCAGTGAGTTATTGTGACCTGCTGTAGTCTTTAAGACAAGACCCTGTGGTCATTTTTCACCTGCGGACGCCAGTATGTCGTACTGTCCTGTCTTATCCTTCATTCATTAACGCTTTGGTGATAAGCTGAAATGCCATTATATCGTTTCTCAGTTGGGGGGCATCTGCATGGCACATAGTCTTTTCCCCTCCTGTCCCATGAATCCTGATATGCTCCACAATCTTCTGGCAAAATTGACTGCAAAATGAACCCAGAAAAGTATCTACAGGTTTCAAAAAGCTCATTACTTAGTGAAAAATTTAGGGCTGTTTCTAGTTTCATCAGCAATTTGTTTCATAAATTTGTCATTGCGGGGGGGAAGAAATGACTATGGGAGGGGGTTGATGAGATGAAAAAGAGGCTGCGGAACTGGAGGTGCTCTCCAGTGGCGAGTCATTGAGAATCGGCGATCTGACACCAAATCTGTGCGCAATCATTTTTGCATAGTCGCATAAAACAAAAAACCTGACCATGGCAGAGCTGCGCATTCAGAAAGCAGATGACAAGACTTGCTTTTGCCTGAGTTTACAAATGCATATTTATCACTATCACTGCACTACTTTTACACTAAATTTTTGATTGACCACACAGCTGCACCGGCCACTTGTGTAATGCTGTGAAGTCAGCATCCAATTTCACTTCAACATTCACTTAATGGCTGCGCCAGCAATGTCAAGATGATACTCCAGGTCTTCCTCATTCGTTTCAACTCCTCTTCCATCCATTCCCCCATCTGCTGGCTTACAAATGAAGTGGCAGGAGAGAGGAGGAGGAGGAGGATTCCCTATTAAAACTGCACTTTAAGTGATGAAGGCTTTGAATAGCAGCAAGCAAATCAGAATGACTTTAGTGCCCACAAATCTTGCATGGTGATGCCAGTAAAATGCACAGCGGGCTCATGTTTACCAAGCCCATGTCTCTGTGATGCATGCCCATGTCCATTATTCTGACCATTCAACACTTAATTCAGTCTGTTTACCCCAACTAACAACAAACAGCCACAGCTCTTATTTCCCTGCCTGTTTGAAATGAGCCATGCTTCCATTTGTGCTTGTGTGTGCATCTCATTGAGCATGCATGTGTGTGTGTGTGTGTGTGTGTGTGTGTGTGTGTGGATTATTTTTCCTTTGCATATGATTGTCCCAGTGTGTGTGTGAGCGTCTGTGTTATATGTACTGCAGAGAATAGTAGAAACATCGCTCCAGTAACTTGCTGCATAATTCTTGGTGCCAGGGGAGACTCGCCTGGTTGGTTCATTTCTATGGAGAGATGTCTCCCAGTGTTTGAAGAGGCTAAAATAGAACAGTACAAAGCATGTCAGGAAAAAAAAAAATCTGTATTCCCGCCACACACTCCAAACATTGCAGCCAGGGAATAGCTGCTAGTCTGTCTGCCTGACTGACTTGACTGATATTTTTTTGCAAGCCACAAGAAAAACAAAATAAATAAATATAAAAACAGTAATAATGGGAGGGTCTTTTTTTATCTTTGAAGTGGTTATAGTTGGAGATTTGAGAGTATTTCTACCTCTCCCTGCACACAGTCTTTGTAGTCAGCTGTGTCAGTCCCCAGTCTTTCTATGAATCTCAAAAAGACAAGAAAAAAAGAAAACATAGAATCAAGCCATGCATCTGTGTAGGCAGCTCGGCAGAGAGCCACTCACTCAAGAAAATGTTTTATTTATGTTGATTTTATGAACATAAATTCTCTGATAAAAGCCAAACTTACATAATGAACCAGTCTCAAATAGCAGCAAGTCTAGCACAAATAAAGGCCTGGTGAAAAAAATATTGAGGGTGGGTGGGAGAAAACGCTTGTGTTTCAAATGGTTAATTCAGCATCATCTATATTTCTACAGTGGTAAATCATCAGTACGACAATAGAGTAAAGCCATACTCACCGCCCCACTTTTATTTATATAATCAGTAGTCGATAAGTTACATCAGAGAAACTTTTTGTGAATTTCTACCAGACACCCTTTCGCCCCTCAATTCATCATCATTAGAGTAGTGAGAATGCAACTGACTGATGGTGGAGAATCACTTTGTATATGTGGACAGATGATCACTGCAAAATCACTCATCTTTGTATCACTTTGCATTACATCAACAAGTTGGAACTGACCGAGCGACTGCTTTACTCGTTTGAATGAGACAGTACATCACGCACAGCAGCAGATAACTTCAGACGAGTCATCATGCCGGCCCTGAGTGCACAAACTGGACCCGTGCACAATTGTGCTCAACACTTCCTGCAGATGTTTCCCATTACAAGCCTACCAGGAAAGGAAGGAGTAATGGCTATTGTAAGACCTTTAATTTAAACCATCTGTGCGGGAGTTTTATTTGAGTTCTATCGATGTTAGTTTAACAGATTAAATATGATAAGGTAGAAGCAATTATATAAATTAGAGAGTTTGAACATAATTTTTATTAAGAGAAGTATTAGACAATTACATTGGTTATCAGAAACATGGGAAATTTAGAATAAAGATATTAATTATTCATCTGTTTGGTAAGAGACATTGTTCATTGATAAAACAATGAATAAATTCCTTAATACATAAATGAATTGATAAATTAGAAAAAAATCTCTCAACTTAGAATGCTAATTTTCATCTGTTGTCAGATGAAGAACTGCTCTACCGTCACCTTTGCTTTGCAGAACATTATTATGGGATTTCTGGATTCATAGTACTCGTTCCTTGTGGGAATAAGTTTGAGTTTTGAAGATAGCATTTGATTGTTAGCTTTAAAGAACTAACAGTTCTATATCACTATAGAATGAATTTACAAGGTGTTATTTTATTCATAATGGATATTAAAAAGAATTCAAACGTGACATGAGATGAATGTAGTCAAAGCAATATAAGGAGAGAAGGCTTATATACTTATGTGAAGGTTACTTTTATACAAATGATAATCTGTATATAGTGTATAGTGTATACCTATAGTGTGTCAGTGCTGAGACGTCCAAGTGTTGCATATATCATGAGCCGACTTGTTAATGTATCAAGTATTGTGTATGTGTGTATGTTGCACACCTTTCAGGCCAGACAAACTAACATGATATGCCGGCATCAAGTGGAAGTGAAGCAAAGTGTTTCATTATTCTCCCAAAATATTAAGTTGCAGGCTGCATATACAACAGCTGATGACGTATTAAATCAATAAGTATTTTCACTTAACTTACTGCAATAAGCAATTTATTCTACATGTGAATGTGTTTTTAAATGAACAAAACTTGACCAACATGTACATATGTTTCATCATGACATAGCAGCAGTGAAAAACAACCAAGAAAACCTGATTCAGTCAGTCATCATCTGCCATGCTTGAAGCTAAACTTTATCACAAAATACTGAAGTGAGGTTAACACCATTTAAGGTTGTAATGCTTTCATTTATACGGCTGACAGTTAGTTTGGAAACAGATAAAAGCAGAGGAGGTGGGAGAAGGTGAAAGCTTTTGTCAGCGTCAGACAAAGAGTAGGGGCATTTGGCTATTTCCTGGAGGCAGTACGTGCCAGCGTAAACTTGATTCGTATCGAACTGGCAAAAATACCATTTCATTTTTGGCCAGCATCACTGGCTTCGTCTTTTTTTCCCTCTTCCTTCCTCTGCTCCTGTTCTTTGACCTCAGATGCCCGTCGCTGAGTCTCTTTCACTCCATCTTTCTCTCCAAGTACTCTCTGCATCACTGAGTCACTCCTACCCCCTAGACCCTATAACAAGGGCCAGAGGTGATGGCCTGTATACCTTCATCCAATCAGTACATGTCTTAGTGAATTGTGGTTGTGTAGCTCGTGTGGATGTGTAGTACTCTATTTTCTGTGTGGTGGAGCTGCAGACAAAAGCAGGGAAGGACCTAACAATCATAACATTGATGAATCCTTCACCTCAAGGCTGACTACAGATATCAAGAATGAATATTTTTAATATCTGCAGTAGAAAAAAACTCCTGTTTCAAATATTTACAATCCAATTTTTACTTGTCATAATTTTAATATCTGGTATCCAAAAGAAAAACCATTCCAGATAATGTAATTTTGAATATTCAAAAATGCATTGTGACATACGGATAAACACAAATGTTTTTAAGACAAGTAAAAATGGGATTCTGGCATCTCTCCAGACCAGAGACTGTTGGTGTTGTCAGGTCTCAAAGGCTGTTTTGTTTGCTTGCATCACGTGCATCCACGTGTGTGAATTTACACTAAACGCCATATATGTGAAGCTCAAACTTTTTCTGTGAGGGCTGAGGTCGTTCAGATCTCCGGACATTTTTCAGGCCGTAGATTTGGTGTTCATGACTTTGGGCCTCATGCAAGAAAAACTCATGCAAACAGTATGCAATACAGAGCTGCTTCAATAGCATGTCTGGCAGCTGTAGCTATTAATGTTTTCAATTTCCTGTCCTCTAATAGAACTGACATTGCTAAGTCTGCTGATTTCTGAAAGTAGAACTTGAAGCTCTGCAGTGTGAAATTTTTATTTTTAGTCTTTGATAACATATTTGTTAATGAAACAAACAGAACAGAGCAGGTAGCCTCATACGGTAATTTTAGGGGAGCAGATTATGGTAAAGATGAAACATGACAAATATATGAGATCTTGAACACATGGCATTTATCTGAAATGAGCAGTTAATGATAAGTTTGAATAAAAGTAAAAGAGAGTAGAGTAGAGAAGTATTAAAATGTTCTTGCATGAGGCCTTCTGTACACCTTTTAATTCCTGTTTTGACTTATTTATTATAATTCTGTCAGCTTTTTCCCGGCGTGAGGCACACCACAGCCCGTTAACAAGGGCCAAAGGTTATGGTCTGTATGTCTTAAAATCCACAATAGAATCGGCACATGTCAGGGTGAATTGTGGAGTGCAGATTTTATAGAAATGTGGAAGACTGGAGGAAAGAGTGGAGATGTGTGGAGGCAAGAGTAGTGAGGGATGAGATATGAGAACCAAGAGAGATATGAAGAGAGAGGTGTGAGAGTTGCAATGGGAAGTGGAACGGTTGCCAGGGTTACGGTCAGGGTTGCGACCCCTCATGTCAATCCGTCCATTTGGAGCATATTGCAGAGTAAGAGGATTGGATTTTTATGGAGATGGATTTCATCTGCTGGAAAGGGCTCTCTCTGTCTCTACCTCTCTCCACATCCCCTATCTCTCACTCTTCTTGTGTTTCTATGTGTGATTTTTATTTTTATTTTTTTCTTTTCACCTTATGGGGAAGCTGTCTCTTCCTCTTGCCTCCTTTTGTTCTCCTCTCCCTGCCCTCCATCTTCCTCTAAACCGTACTATGAATGTGTTCGGCAACATCAGGATCAACATAATCTCATGATATTTTCCAAATGCCATTTTGTTTCTCCTAAACGACACATAAAAGATTACTGTATGTCCTGTGTGTGTGTGTGTGTGTGTGTGTGTGTGTGTGTGTGTGTGTGTTTGTGTGTGTATATATATATATAGATATTTATCCCCTGTGCTTTTATATCTGTCGGTGGGTTTCAGTCAGAGGTGACAGAGCAGCTGTAATGGAGAGAGCTTAGCTGCCTTTTTTTCTTTTGTTTTTTTTCTAAATGTCACACTTTTCTCTTTCCATCTTCTGCACACGGAGGCTGGTAGAATGTGATTGTACTTTGATGCTGTTTGATGTACTCCATTATGGAGGCAACCCTGTCTCCTGGAGATTATGTTTCTCTACAGCTAAACTGCAGCAGCAAATACATTTTGTTGTAAATGTAATTGCGATCGGATTATGTTTCTATTAACGTAATGAAGCTATGTCGTTAATTTATGTATTTTGCAAGTCACAAATACATTACTGAACATATCAGTAAAGTGTTCAAAGACAATGTTTGACTACCTGATCTTGCAGTTTGATATTTAATAGTAGTGACTACAGTATTTAACTTTTTTTATTTATTTTTTTTACTTCTTAATGGTTATTCGTCTTTTGTGCTGATGTGGAGCTGAAAAACGGACTGAGAACCTTTTTGTTGCTAAAGGAACATTTGGACGAGTAGGCCTACATTATAATCAAGCTCTCAGAAGTTCACGGTCACCTGAGAGTCATTCTGGTTGCCACAGCCAGTTCATTTCAAGTAGGACTGCATGATTATTATTTTTGGTAGATATTGTGATTGCCATATGAGTCACATTTACCGTTATTATGGTGATTTGGCCGCATTGCGATTTCAATAATATTTTGATTAATTGTTCAGCCCTAATTTCAAGTCAAGTCAGTTTTATTTATTTAGTGCCAAATCATTACAGAAGTTATCACAGGGCATTTTTCATATAGAGCAGGTCTAGACTGTACTCTTTGTAACATTATTTACAGAGAGCACAATATAAGTTCCACATAAATGTGTATATTATTAATAATAATAATAATAATAATAATAATAATAATAATAATAATAATAATAATAATGGTGCTTTGGAGCCAGAAATACCTGCAGAAAGCAACAGGAGAGAAACTAAAAGCTATAGGAGAGGGAAGATGCCGAGTTAGTAACATCCATTAATGGAGTATGAATGCGTACAGATGGAGAGGGAGAGGAAGAGAGAGGAGCTCAGTGCATCATGGGAAAGCCCCCTGGCAGTCTAGGCCTCTAGCAGTATAACTAGGAGATGGTTCAGGTAAGCCTGAGTCGGCTTCAACTATAAGCTTTATCAGAAAGGAAAGTTTTTAAAGCTACTCTTAAATGTAGGGAGAGTTTCTGCCTCCTCGACTGAAACTAGATGGTTCCACGGGAGAAAAGCCTGACAGCTGAAAGCATGGACACTCTAGGAACCACAAGTGCATTCTGGGAGCGCAGTGTTCTAGTGGGGTAATAGGGTACTATGAGCTCTCTTAGATATGATGGTGCCTGACCATTAAGGGCTTTGTGAGTGAGGATAAGGATTTTAAATTCTGTTCTGGATTTTACTGGCAGCCAGTGCAGAGAAGCTAATATGGGAGAAATATGGGCTCTTTACCTTATTCCTGTCAGTACGCATGCAGCAGGATTTTGGATCAACTGGAGAGTATTTACAGGTGTACTGGGCCAGCCTGATAATAAGGAATTTAGGAACAATGAGCCAACCTTTATTTTTATTTTTCACATTGTTTCATTAGTCCAGCTTCACGTTTGCAGGATGTGCACATGTACTACATTTTTGGATGATGATAAGGAATTGCAAATCTCCAGCAAAGCCATGGACTAGTTTTACTGTATCTTTTTGATACAGCATGTACCTGATTTTTGCAATGTTTTAGCAGTCCTTGAAATTTGTTTTATGTGGGAGTTAAAGGACATATGATCAAACATAACTTTATGGTGGTGCTGGAGGCCTGGACAATGTCATCTAGAGTAGCTATATAATTAGATAATGTGTTTCTGAGGTGGTTGGAGCCAAGTACAATAATTTCAGTTTGTCTGAGTTTAATAGAAAATTGCAGGTCATCAAGGTCTTTATGTCCTCAGGCATTCTTGAAGTTTAGCCAAGTAGACCACAGTTGTGTATCATCTGCAAAAAATTGGAGGCTACTACAACACAATAATATTACATAAAGGGTTAGGGTTAGATTGTTAATGAAGACAGACTGATCGTATCTAATAAGGAAAAGCTAACTAAGGGTAAAACATCCTTAAGTACCCAAGATGGGGTCTAAGAGACAAGTTGATGGTTTGGATTGAAATTGAAAATCTTTGCTCATCATAAATTAGAAATTCAGAGGTTTTTGCAAATGAAATTGGAATTCTTGACCTACAGCATGTGAATGTTTAAGTCAGAGTTATTAATCTTTATCACTCTCATATTTAGTAACTGCTGCATTTTCTTTAGAGAAAGATTCTGTTCTAGTAACCATGAGAGAAAATACATAACAGAATTATCAAAAACAAAGAGAAAGGGACTGAGTAGTAACTGCAAGACATAAAAAAAAGTCATGAATAAATTAATAACTCATATCCGTAAATGTTACAAAACCATAGAAAATGATCATACGTGTATCACTTAATAATCGTCAAAAATGTCACATCATATCCTTATGACTCTAATTTATGAAATTGAATTCCTATGTTTGTTTGGATTATTATTTTGTAATAGGCCTAACGTAAAAGTTCTCACACTGATCGGGCCATTGTATCTATGCAGTTACCATGCTTCCCACTCATTCAGCTACATGAACCCTCACATGGGAGCTACCTAGTGGAATCAGTGCTGAAGTCACAGAAAGTGCCTCGCTGAAAAGCACCTTATCCGCCGCTGTTGTCTCCCACCACCCAACCCACCGAGTTCCCCAGCTGTTCCACGGAGTTCAATTAGTGACCTTGGTAGCATAATGCTCCTTCTAGAGGCTACGCCCGCCCACATTCTGTAATCTGCATTATGAAGAGAGTTTTAAAAAATTCATTGCTTCCTCTCAGTATTTGTAGCAAGCAAAGAAAAGGAAAAGAGGAGAAACAGAAAACAACACAGCACTGACTGATTACAGGGTCAGAGCTGCAGACAAAATTAAAATGGAAGGGTCTTTAAGATGTCAAACAGACCGCAGAAACATACTAACCTGACAGGGGGACACGTGCTAAATGTCAGTCAATCTTTAATTCATGTAATTTCTGCCTCCTCTGTGTTGATTATGCAGAACACCTGCTTTGCCGTGCCCCCTGTGTATGCAGACGTGTGCGTGTGTGTAGGTGTAAGTGTAGGTAGTGTCTTCAGCCAAGCGCTCCTTAGTAAGCTTATCATGCTGGCATCCTGCCTTAGTTTACATGCTGTGTGTGTGTGTGTGTGTGTGTGTGTGTGTGTGTGTGTGTGTGTGTGTGTGTGTGTGTGTGTGTGGAGATACCAGGTTAATACATCGCTCAATGGGGGGTTTTAGTGAAAGCTGACTTTTTGTGACACCCCACAATGCACCGGAGGCACTGCTTATTGTGTCAAAGTGTGTGTTTGTGTGTCTGGGTATATGTGGGTGTGTGTGGGTGAGTGAGAGAGAGAGAGACATCCAGCCCAATCACCCTTCCACCCCAGTGCTAGTCATAGTGGAAATAGCCTCTCACCGTTAAACGAGCCCATCCTTCAGAGGTAGAGCTTTCCTCTGCATAATGGCTCCACCTTAGGGCCACACACACACACACATGTTCACACACTCATGAGAAATGAAGAGTTTCACATCATTGATCTCTGTAGCTTTCACCCCCTTAAACCTCTACCTCTGCTCTGCTGTCCTCACTCCCTTTGGCAAAGTCATGGCTGTCTTCCTTGACCAACACACCCCCTGAGGCCCAGAAGTGAGTGTGTATCTATGCTCACACTCCTGCGTGTGTGTGTGGATTTCTCTGTGCGCCTGCAGGCCAGCCGTGTGTTTGCACTTGTACATGCCAATGTGTGTGCGTACTGTAAATGAGTTTGTGAATGTGCAGTGGTGAAAGAGGAGCAGAAAGCAGAGAGAAATGTTGCGGCATGGGAAGGGGAAAGCATGTATCCTTATTTGACTGCCAGTAAGAGGACTGCACGCCAGCCAACAGAATGGAGCTGTCTCTGGAGGATGCTGTCCTCCTTTTTACCCCCACTAACAAAAAAAAATAAACACTAAACCACACACTGGCACCCGATACACCGCCTCTCCATCAGTGTCAAAAATGTACTTGTGAGAACTGCCAGTTGCCGTTGAGTGTTAGCTAGAAACAGATTGGGATTTTGCTTTAATCATTTTAGTAACTTGTAATAACGCCTAAGACATAATAAGACACTGAGTTCATATTAGAACAGAATGAGCAAAGCAAATTAGAGTTATTGACCACAGACTATAAGTTGTGTTTGTTGAACTTCATCCGACGTTAGCGTTGCGCAGAAATGCTCTTGATCATAATGAGTTCATTACAAGTATAAAGCACACTGTGGAAATAAATATTAGAAGGGTAGCTGGAGTAGTGGACATAAGACATAGTTAAACATTAGAGCTACGTGAATTCACTGTGATTATTATGCTATTAATTGAATGTGAGGTGAGATGATTTAATTTTCTCATTTAATTTGTCTGCCAGTTGTACATGACAAAAACAATGTAAAAAAAACACAGATTTGATTGTATTAGTTATTAACTTGAAGTGAAGATGTTGCAATTATGCATGATATTTGCCTTAGGTGGTGCACTGCAGGCACCGAAGATGAGCAAATCAGTTTTTAATCAATATTTCTTTTCACTAATTTGCATTTGCATTCGTCATGAGAGATTTTAGTGAGTAAATCACTCATAAAAGTGGAGGGAGGAAAAAAAATGGGATTCTGACATTTGAGGCCAAAGAAAAAAAATAGAGCCTGGTTAATGCTTCATATGCAGACATTACCAGAGCTTCACCTTATTTCAGGCTACAGTTAATGAGGCTGATATTTTTCAAGCTGCTCCCAGTTATGTAATACACAGATGGTGTTAGGTTTACCTCAACAGACTGTTCCCATGTTGCACCTCTGCCTCCGTCCAGCCTGCCTCGCTCACTCTCTCTCTTTGGATTACCCTGGCACGAGGGCCTTCACCAAAAGTGACACATGACAAAACATGCAGGTTCTTCATCCCCGGCCAAACGCAGGCCGGTCAGGACAGGCTTCAGTGTACCTGCTCTAATAGACCACTTTCCCAGGGAAGGAATACCCTATAATACAAGTGTCCAGATAGACAGGAAACCATCTGGTCTCCCACTGTACCGAAGACACTGCGGCTTCTTTCAACTGTCATTCACTGGAAAGTTGACTTAGCTCCAACACCTCGCCTTACATTCACTGACCAGTACATTCACAGTCTGCTGTTGGCCCAGAACCAGCTGCGCTGTCACAGTTATAGAAGAGAGTCAGCGAGTAGGTCTTGTGGCTGTAGTTGTTTAGTTAAGAGATAGTGTTAATGAGGTTTTGTTCCAATTCTCCCACTTAATCCTCCGCATCATTTTAGTGTCACTCTTGGTTTGGAGTGAGTCTCCAAAAAACTATGTGGGGCAGTGGTAATTACTCCATAATGGAACGGAGAAGCCAACAGTGAAATGGAAACCTCACAGAGTAAAGTTTAAAGGCAAATGGTGTGGAGGCCCTTCTTGTTCTTTTTCTTCTTGTTATTCAGAAAGAATCTAACTATAAATGGAGGAGTGTCTCAACAACAACTCGTCCGGTATACTTCAAACTTGGCGGGTGTATGGCTGAGGGCCCAAGGAAGCGCAGTGCTGACTGAAGTTATCTGGATGAGCGGTTCTTGAGAAAGCTTCAAACATTGCTTTTCTACATCTTACTTGACTTGAAAGAAAAGGTGGAACGACATGATGAGGGCAGTGCAGGACATGGACAGTTTACAGCATCCACATGCCAAGGTTTTAAGAAAGGTGGAGCTCAACTGTGACGGCACTTTCTCAAACAACCTTTCAGTGACAAATGAGACCAACTGACCACACACACTGCAGGGTGTATTGCTCAGAACCCTACGAAATGCAGTTTTGAGCGTGAAACTGAACTTGTATTTCAACAAAGTCCTGTGAGTAACATCTGTTTTAAGATATGCAAATCAAAAAGTGAAAAAATCTAAGGAAATATATACAATATTTGTTCACAGCTGTGGAGCTGCTGTTGGATAAAACTTCCAATAAAACACCACCACGTCTTCCCTAATCAGTCTGAGGAACATTTTACACCTTGTAACTGTGTAATTACAAATCCATTAAACAGTTACAATATACATCCATGTAGTATAATTTAATGTAATAGCTCTGATAAAGAGAGAGACAATACACAAAGGCACATTGTCTTAACATAATCCCTGCACTGCAGGGGCAGAAGCCCCTTATTCTTCTCCCATGACACTATCAGCCTGCAGCCACGGCGGCAAATCCCGCTGTTGTTGGAGGAAGACAAGGAATTACTTCCTGTGTCAGATTAGGGTTATCGTCACAGAACTGAGTTATCATTATTGTGACTAATATAGGTGCTCTCTCTCTCTCCCTCTCTCTCACATGCACACACACATTACAGAGGAAGAGATAGAGTATTTACAGGGTTATCAACCCATTATAATGTTGGATAATCTGCACTCCAGGGCAGTTAGCTGGCAACTAGGTTCTTCATGGGGAATTTGGCCTACATAAAAACTACAGCAAGTAAACCCACAGTCACAGTGTGTACTAACATGCTGTGTGTCATTGTTCCATGGGAAAAAAAAGAAGCTGTTCATCAAGAGGTGATTGTTCAAGGCAATTTAGAAATGTAATTCTATGGGCTAAAGAGAGGCAGGGGATAAAAATGCGACTGGAGATGATGCAGAAGCGAAGAGGAGAGACAATGGCTTTGAACACTGATTTTTTTGGCAGTTGAACAAATAAGACAGATGGAAGAGAAAGAGAGGATAAAAGAGGAAGAGAAATAAACCAGAGAAAAAAGAAAATTCCTCTGCAGTAATTACAGAAGATAAAACAAAAATTGTCTGGATGTGGTACAGAGAAAGTGCATAAATGTGACTGTTGTCTCGTCGGGGATTTTTTTCCTTTTTCTTGTTTTAAAGGATTTTTTACACTACATAGCCAAAAGCATGTAGCCAATCGAACTTTACACCCATATGTAACTGTAAGATTTCATTCCAAAACCATGCGCACTAATATGCTGCTACAACCTCGGGGTTGGCTTTCCACCTGATTTTGGATCCGGGCTGCAGGGATTCTGTTAAAGGAAAGAAATAGAAGTAAGCACATTTATAAAAAAAAAAAACAACCATTCAACAGTTGCTGGACCAAACTGGAAACAGGCAAAACTAAAAATAAAAAATTAGCTACCTTTATTTCCACAGTCACATCGTGGGAATAATTTGCTTCGATTCACTCACAAGAGAATTAGTGCCACTGATGTTGGGTGACTTGACCTGGCTCACTGTAAAATGTGACAAGTTGATCTTACTCAATAAAATCTAGGAAACCCATTGCCTTGAAAAAACTAAAAAGTGTAGCTATTAGTTTTAAGTTATGTTCACTTCATATCTATGTGTTAAGTTTACTTAAAAAAGTAATTGTGTTTACTTCATTTTATGAAGTTGTTGCAACTTAAAAATGGCAACTAAAGTTAACTTGTTCTTAAGTGGTAGCAACTTAAGTAAAACAAGTTAGTCTGACTTGTGTGGAAAGTTGTGTTTACTCTGCAGAGTAAACTGATTGCCTTTTGATAAATCAAGTAAGCAAAACAAAGAGTGACAGGTTCACAGGATTATTTTTATATATAAGAAAATACCATTTTAAGCATTTAAAGTAAAGACCAGTATATGAGTAAACAAGTGGAATTATCCAATGAAACAAGTCCATTGCTAATGGCTATAAGGTAATTCAATTAAGAACTATTATTATCTGTCACATTAAAAAAGATTGTGCCTCCAGAATAAATTATAAATAGCATGCCATAATAATTCATAAATAGCACTCTGGCACAACACACCATGATCTTACAGAATAACTGTATAAATAATTTGATCTCCCTGACACACAAAAACTGTTGTGAGAGAGTGAGAGTCAAATGTTTAGTGGCACAACACGTGCACATTGCCGTGTGCATGACGCATGCATGTGCTTGTTGGTCATGACCATATCAAATTGACATTTAATAATTAGGTCAATGAATTTGGGCAGAGCTCTCATCATGCACTGCAGGCTCTCATGTGAATGGCATGGTGGCCTTAGCTGGCTACTTCAGTCAACTAGCAAACCTTACCATTAGCCTACCAGTTGTAGTTTTAGTTATCACTTTAAAAGTGGCCTGCCAGCATTCAGTTGTGAATAAGGAAATCATGCCTGACAAATGTAAACACTCAGTGAAGTTGAATTACTTAAGCTAGAGTCTCTTCTTACAGTCCACACAGTTCCTGGAAACTTTTTTCCTACTGCTCTACTGGGCATGTGCCCCACTGAGCTCTGTGTTCACTCCAGGAACACACAGTTACAAGTCTAGTTTACTCTTCAGGCAAAAAGAGTACATTACTCACATTACATCAGTTGAATCAACAGGATAGTGAGAAACAGGTAAACTACACTAATGTAATTCAAGTCAGCATAGGTATTCCCTTTAACAGTGCTTAGGTCATTCCAACAGCGCTGGGTGTTGTCTGTTGTCTAAAATATCAATATACATATGCCATAACCGAAACCGTAAAACAGTTGCAGACCAAAAGTCCACATACTTCCGGCCATGTAAGGTCGCCTTTGCTCCACTGAGCTGTAAAAGCAGGTGTCAGCTGATTGTTTAGCTCTTGTTTTTCTTCAGAACAGGAAGATTTTTCAGTGTAAAAGCTCTAAAAACTCACCCTACGTTACTACCTGCCATTTCATTAGAACATTTATTTCGTGTTTGGATGGGAATTATAAAAATAGTTTCTTCTAATTCAAATAAACATTCCTAGGCTTGTTACTTCACTTTGGTTTATTTGAGTGCACATTGCTCAAGATTAAATGACTTTTTGTATCTTTTCTTAAGCGTGAGTGTACCTGTTCGTGTGAATCATCCGTGGTGAGTGCAGGGGGTCATTACAGTTTATTTCCAGTGGCCAGTGTGTGTGTTGAAGGTCAGAATCCACAGGTTCGGATGCACAGACAGAAGGAGATGGCGGGTCCAGAGGCCGCACAAGCAATGTAGGACATATGGATGGATACATGCTGAACTTGAACCTTTAGTCTGAGGTTATAAATCCTGGTCTCAAGCAATAATGGACCAGCACAGAGGAGGAAAATGGGTGAAGGTTGAAAGAGGAGATGCATTTGAAGAAAAGAAAAGAAGAGGAGAATGGTCAGAGCTGGAGTGATGTTGATATTTTTCAAATGGAGGATTTTAAGAAGGATAATCAGTTAGACCACCAACTGGGCCGTGATGAGGTTATCTGACTATGGATCTGTGGAAAAGTTGTTTCTCCATTCAGTTGCAATTATATAAATCTGTTTATTCTTTGATTATAATTAGCTCTGGCCAATTGTATTATGCAAACAATGAGTTGTGGTTCCTTTGAATTAAAGTGTGAATGTTGATTTTGTCCTCCCTGTGGATTTATTTAATTGCTGTGGCCTAATAATTCGGCAGGTTGGTGCAAGTGTTTTATATTTTATGCAGATTTAAAGTTATCAGCACCATAATTACACCAAAATTCGGTTAATTAAGTCTGCAATAAAGGGTGGATTACCAGCAGGGCAAAGCAGGGAACTGTCCTGAGGCCCTAGATCTCCCTCTACCCCAAAGGTTTAAGGTTCATTGCATGCCAATTGGTCTTTGGTTCTTTGATTAATTGAAAATCCATGAGGGTATTTGCACCGCTAAGGAACAATATTTACTATGCTGAGTCTACATTATTACCTAATCCTGTGAGCCTGTCTTAATTGAATTTTGGTTCATATTGCACTCACATGATGCTGAAAATTACCACAGAAGTAACTAAGACACAGGAAGTCTGGGGCACTTCTGCTGCCATTGGCCAGATATTCACTGGCACGATTCACTGAGGTGACTGATTTCTTTACTCCAACGTTTAATAATATTTCATTTTAATAATATTTTTCTGGTCCGTGTCATGCCATCAAAGACACATATTCGTTACAGTCACATGCACATTACTCTTCCTGTTACGAGTCTTATCCTAGTTTCACTCATGGCTGGAGTTCAGAAGAAACGGTCCTCCCATTTAAAAAAAAAAACAAAAACAAAAAAAAAACAAAAAAAAACAAAATGACCTCATAGGTCATAGGTGCAGCTTGTTTTGACCCACAGTTACGTTTTATTGTTAAGTGACATCTAGTGTGTGTGAGAATAGCATCAATCTTTCCAGAAGATGCTCCAAAACATGTTTATTAAGAGACAAAGCCCTCTGGGGGCTGTAGTGAGTATGATGGGAGCAGAGGTGGAAGTCCACATACGGAGGAAGTCAGGGTGAATGAATGGGTCAACACAACATTGGACTAACAAAGGAGACTGCTGTTTGTTTACCATGTCAAACATATTCAGTGTTATTTCTTTTAAATATGATCACAATCATGGTACAACCTTCACAATGAACTTTTTTTATTCACGTAGCAGAATCTTTCCATAAACCAAGTCAAGTTTTTTTTGTTTTTTTTGTTTCCTAAAACTAATCAAATGTTTGCCATATCATTGTGACATCATAAAAGGATTAGTTTTTAATTTGTCAGTGGTTATTTTTAACATTTATTCAGGAAATGTTCCCATGGGTTGCTTCAGGGGGTTTAGGCAAATGACCTATGTGGTTCTTCAGGTTGGAGGACTTATTGGTAAAAAAAGCTAAATATCCATGTCCCTGTGTGATTCAACCATTATCAAGGTTTCTGATCGTCTCTCTCATTCCACTCCAATGCACAAATGTGACAAACATGGGACCGGTGCAGAGAAACAACTAATGGCATCTTGGGTGCCCTCATTCACCTGTGCATAAAACATCCCCAACCTGAGGTCAGTCAGTGAATTATAGAAGAACCTTATATTTGCACATCTGGAATTAAAAATGTTTCAAGTTTCTTTGAAAACTACCCTTTAAAATTAAGTCTTGACTAATATGGACGTTAGCCTGCTTTTTGCCCTTGGTCCAGCCTTCACTGTATTTTCTGTTACTACTGTAATAGGTGGAAAGCAGATTTATATTCTGACAGCAGTTGCAATTCACATCCTTCCCCTCACTTTTCTCTAACTATCTTTCCTCTCAGAATAAGCCTGAGAAACATGTCCATGAGCACCCATGTTTCTTCGATCACTCACATTGGCATCTCTTTTTAAATGAAAATACTAATAACTTGTAGAGTTGTTGCTGCTGCTGCTGCTGTTATCAGCGTATTCCAACAGCTGAAACAGCTTGTTGTCAAATCAATAATAATTACACAATGAAAGGCCTTTTTCCACTAATGATTTTACACAGCAGAGCTATATTAGAGGAGTCGGGGTAATAAACATTGCTCTTTTGTCTATAGAGAGGAAAAAGTGGATAGCGATGTAGCTGCAGTGGAAATAAAGAGCAAAAATGTGGGTGATTTACTTGAGGAAAGAGTGATGGAAGCAGGCAAAGGGGTCTTCAATCACTGTGCTTTGACTCTGCATTTTGTGGTGGATAAGACTTATTCAAACAGCATCATAACAACTTTCTATGCACATACTGAGAGCAATATACTCACCAGACACAATGCAGTACATTATGACGCAGACTATAAAAATCAAGCATTAACACTTTATCAAAAGACTGGGTATTAGCATGATTAGAGTAGGATACTTCAAACTTGAATGATCCCCATGGGGAAACGGGGCCATTAACAGCAAACAATAACAGCAAATAAGAATATAGCTGGAGTGCAAGAGCACAGCATGTCAAGGTGACATATCTTTCATGATTTGTAATGGCCACAGCGGAATTGAGAAAATTATTAAAAGCAAAGAAAAGAGATGTGAAGTGCAGATTTGACAGGGTAATTGGCTTTTCTCTTTGCAGGTGAAAGTGTCAAGGTTTTTTTTTTTTTATTTTTCCTTTTTGGATGCCGTCAAAAAGTCAATTTCCTTTTCTAATATTTGAAATAATGACTCAGGGTTGAATTATTAATGTCTCCTATGGGCTGAGCAGGGTGGAGAAAAAGGGGCAGAGGTTTTGTGAGCAACAGACATGAGGATAGATTCTAAGATGTCGCAAAAGGAAGAGGTAGAAAGGCAACGGAGGCTACAAAAGATTCATTTAGATTCAAAGCATCTAGAAGCACTTTACCGCACACGTACACACTTCTGCATCGTTAAATTGCACTGCACAAAATAATTGCAGGCCTGTGCTGTGTACATCTGTAGCACACACACACACACACACACACACACACACACACACACAACCACCATCACCAACTGTTTGTAGGTGATTGGTCAGTGTGTCATCTCTGAGGTGTGTTATGGATATTTTCTGTGGTTGCCCACACGACAGCAATGTCATTATGGCCAATACAGTGTAAGAAATCCCATTAGTCAGCCTGTCTTTGTTTGCTCCTCTGGCTACTTATTAGATTGTGCTCTCCCTTCTTTTTTATCTGTTCCTCTGTCACTGTCTGTCTGTGTCTGTATTTTCCTTCTCTCTGAGAAGTATTGCTTTTATCCGTATGATATTGCCCTTTTATTAAAATTCAGATTTCATCTCGTCCGCAGCCAATAAGATGGAGGCAGGGGTGTTTTTTTTTTTTTTTTTTTTTTTTTGCTCAGCAGCTTGGATGGTACCAGTCTGTAAATGCTGCAGTGAGAGCTGCCTCACCCCGGCTTAAGGAGCTGCTAACCCACCTAAAACAATTTCATTTGTCACAGTGTCAGTGGAGAGTTTCACTGCTCCATGAAGGTGTGTAAGTGCTTGTTTCAGAAGGCTTTTTCACCCCAACCAGATAAAAGCACCTGTGGTGGAGAATCTGTTAAATCAACTAGTGTAGAAGAGCATTCAGAAACACAGAACTGCTCTCATTGCATTTATCAGGTAAAAAGAAATGTGGTCCCCAGCATTTTTATCCACGCTGCAAATGGCACACAATTGAGAGACGTGTTGATTATGTGATGTAACACCAGTGTTGGGTAATATATTAGTAATGCGTGAGTAATGCTTCTTATGACATCTGCGCACTTCATGAGCCGGTAAAAACATTGGCAGGGAACATAATTCATGCAGCAGTTACGTTTTCTCAGACATGGTGTTGGTTTATATGAATTTTGTTTCTGTGCATTCAGTAAAGGGACAGGCGTTAGCTTGGCTAGAGGTCGGGGAGATGGCTAGCATTTGTAGAAAAGGTGAGAAAATACGAGTGATACACGTCCTGGTAACTCCAACATTACCAAAGACATTTACATGTTGTGTTTTCTTAACTGGCTTGGTAATATTAGTCACCTGACTGTAGGAGTCAGGAATCACCTGTTTTTTTTCACAGGTGGAGGGAGTGTAAACCGTGTTGTTTGTTAGCGCAGCATTTAAAGGGACTATTTGTACGTTTTCTCTGCCACCAGACATGCTTTCTTGCCAGGAGCAGGTGGTGGTGATTGTTGCTTGACAAGACCTTCGTTGTGTACGTCTTCAGGGCAGATTGGAAGCTGCAGTGAGTTGGAATCGGAAAGCGACTAGCTGCTTAGCATTCTAACTTTAGTAGAAGAAAGTATGTGATAGAGACAATAGTTAACATTGGTGTTGATTTCCACTGCTGGAGACGGCTCTTGGTAAGTAAAGGAATTAAGTGTGATGCTGAACTTGCAACATTTCTTCTTGACTAAACAGCCATTAATGCTAACGTTAGCCATGTAGCAATAGCAGAACTTACAAAACTAAGGGTTAGGGTTAGGGTTTTTTTTGGCTGCCTTAAATACTGAAGGGTTGACATGTAAGTGTGGAAGCTTTGTGTTGCAATATGTGATTTCTGAGGCTCATTTGTACAGTGGAGACATTCCAATTTAAAGATAAAAACTTTGATAAAATATCATGGCAGCTCAAGTAAATCATCAAAATTGCTGTGGCCTTCAAAACCTCCTACTTGTGAAAGTGCGCTCTCTCAAAGCCCTCTCCTCGTCTGCCTTTTGTTGGCTCCCTCAGCACTTCTCTGAGTTTGTGCTTCTCATTATTACTTCATGCCCTGTTTATGGTGACCCCTTGCAAAATCTATTTTGCATGCTTTAGTATTTTTGTATTCAGAATTGATGGGATATTTTTTTTGAAGCTCGATGGGACAAGGCAGTTGTTCGGTCTCCTCACGTCTTGTCTTGTTTCTGGATAATAAGAAAAACTCCACCTCCGGTAGAGACATGACAGGCAGTCATACATGGCAAAACAAGAGATTTAATCAAAAGGTTCATTCTCATTCAGGAATCATATCAGCAATTTTCATTGCTGAAAACATTGAAGCACTGACTGAATAGAGTGATGAATAGTGAGTGATGCAATGTTAGTTGTGGCATTCAGTTTAATCATGAGCTAATTGCTATTTCATGCAAATGCTGAGGCAGTATGTGGTTCAGTTTTATTGCTTTTCTTGCTTCATACCCCTTCTTCAAAATAGCTCCATGAATTGTTTTACAATTAATCATTATTATTATTTCCCCAAAATGCAATCTCCATGCTGTTGTTAATAATGACAATTCTGGTAATCATGATTAAAAATAATTTTATTAAACAAATACAATGTTATTAGTTGTTATTGTATTTCATGGTTCGTGAGTTAACTTCTCCTGACTCTCCAGATAGCCCAGTGCTCTCTATCCTCCAGCCCTGTTTTCTGTATCTGGTGGTGCTAGGGTTGGGCACCTCAGGATGGCCCTGGGGCCGACCCATCCAGGAGGAGCAAAGAGCGTATAAACTTCTCCTCCAGCATCGCCAACAGTCCCGAGCTTGGCAGGAGACGCAGCAGGAGCGAAGTGATCACGTACTAAATGCCTCCCTGGTGTGATACCTGCCAAGAAAGGCTTAAGCTTCAGGTGCCAGAGAAAGACAAAGTCAACATCATCTACGATGTTGAAGCAAACTGACAAGCTTGAGGGGTCATTAGATTTTGTGTAACAAGTATCTGTGTCAAGGAGGCTTTCAAGTCATTTCCTAAGACATGAGGTAGAGGGAAGACCAGCAGAAACACCCATCTTTAGTTTGTCCATCTGTTTAAAAAATGCTTTTCAGGGATGCCTGGAATAGTATATCAAATTCGTGGCCAATGGGTTTTAGAGAAAAGAAACGCATTAAAAAAAAAGTTGTGCTTTTTCTGGAAAATCGAACAAATCTTTGTACTATTTTGTGTTGGGGAAATGTCAGTTGATCATTCGATCAGTGCATGTGTCTGATTGAACCAGAAAAAATATCCTTCTGAGATTTCCACATTTGCTATGCATTTGTGTTCTACTGAGATTCCTCTAGCATTGTCAGCAACAGGCCAAGAATTCCTGTTGCGTGTGTGAAATCCTGAGCACATTCCTGCTGCTCAGAAGGTCAACCTAGAATTTTAGCAAATGAGTAATGGATAACTCTTGAGTGCCACCCAAGAAAAGTCAACTTTGCACACAAGATAAATCATGATTTAAATTTGCTGAGTTTATTTATGCTACAAAAGAGAGAAAAAAAACCCTGTTGATATGAAATGTAGCTTTACACAACGTGTTACTTCTTCGCTGGAGGCACATATGCCCTGTCATTTATTTCCCTCTCTTTTAATGTCACTTCATTTGCACTGATGTGACTGTAAAGTCTAAATTACATGTTGTCAACACTACATACATACATAACATACAGTTTCATAGGAACATAGACTTTTTCAATAGAGCTAGTTATGTACAAAGCAGTGATTCCATTTTAAGTGTTTACTGTGTTAAATAACATACATCAGTGTGTCTGAGTAATCCTTTTGTTGAGAAGGTCACTTCATTTATAAAATGGATGACCCTATTAAATGCTCAGTGTCCAGTGTTGTGATGACTGGGGAGGAGGAATATGACTGTGTGTGTGTGTGTGTGTGTGTGTGTGTGTGTGTGTGT